>NW_025219978.1:1108337-1109663 GCF_014825855.1 Bombus pyrosoma | reverse complement strand
GTTAGATGCCATTACGATATAGCGTATAACGTTATACGGTATCACGATATAACCTATAACGTTATATAGTACTACGTTATGACGTATAACGTTGTATAGTATTACGTTATGACGTATAACGATGTGTAGTATTATGATATAATGTATAACGGTGTGTAGTATTATGGTATAACGTATAACGTTATATGTTACTACGATACAGCATATAATGTTATACGGTATTACGGTATATCATATAACGTTGTATAGTACTACGTTATGACGTATAACGTTGTATAGTATTACCTTATTACGTATAACGTTGTGTAGTATTATGATATAACGTATAACGTTATATGCTATTACGATATAGCGTATAACGTTATACGGCATTACGATATAACATATAACGTTATATAGTACTACGTTACGATGAATAACGTTCTGTAGTACGATGATATAACGTATAACGTTGTATAGTGCTACGTTATCACATATAACGTCGCGTAGTTTTATGATATAACGTATAACGTTACATGGTATTACGTTATAACGTATAACCTTATACAGCACTATGATATAACGTATAACGTTATGTAGTACTACGTTATGAGGTATAACGTTACATGGTATTACGTTATATCGTATAACCATATAGGGTACTACGATATAACATATAACGTTATATAGTACTACGTTATGACGTATAACGTTATATAGTATTAGGTTGTAACGTATAACGATATATAGTATTACGTTGTAACGTATAACGATATATAGCACTGCGCTATGACGTATAACGTTATATAGTAATACGTTATGACGTATAACGTTGTGTAGTATTATGATATAACGTATAACGTTATATTGTATTACGTTATAACATATAACGTTATATGCTATTACGATATAACATATGACGTTATATAGTACTACGTTATGACGTATAACGTTATATGGTATTACGTTATAACGTATAACGTTATATTGTATTACGTTATATCGTATAACATTATATAGTATTACGACATCACGTATAACGTTATATGTTATTACGTTATTGCGTACATCGTTATATGTTATTACGGTATAACATATAACATTATATAGTACTACGTTATGACGTATATAGTTAAATAGTATTGTGTTGTAACGTATAACGATATATAGTATTACGTTATAACGTATAACGATATATAGTACAACGTTATGACGTAAAACGTTTTGTAGTATGTTGATATAACGTGTAACGTTGTATGGTATCACGTTATAGCGTATACCGTTATATGGTATTACGATATAACATATAACGTTGTATAGTACTACGTTATGACGTATAACGTTATA
>NW_025219978.1:1105190-1107837 GCF_014825855.1 Bombus pyrosoma | reverse complement strand
TTATGCAGCTTTACGATATAACGTATAACGTTGTGTAGCATTACGTTATGACGTATAACGTTGTGTAGTATTACTTTATAATCTATAACGTTATATGGTAATACATTATAACGTACACCGTTACGTAGCTTTACGATATAACGTATACCGTTACGTAGCTTTACGATATAACGTATGACGTTATGTAGCTTTACGATATTACGTATAACGTTATGTAGTATTACGATATATCGTTTAACGTTATGTAGTATTACGATATATCGCATAACGTTAGGTAGTATAACGTTATAACGTATACCGTTACGTAGCTTTACGATATAACGTATGACGTTATGTAGTATTACGATATAGCGTATAACGTTATGTAGCATTACGATATAACGTATAACGTTATGTAGCATTACGTTATAACGTATAACAGTATATGGTAACACGTTATAACGTATAACGTTATGTAGCAGTACGTTATAACGTATATCGTTATGTAGCTTTCCGTTATAACGTATAACGTTATGTAGCATTAGGTTATAACGTATACCGTTATGTAGCATTACGTTATAACGTATAACGTTATGTAGTATTACGTTATAACGTATAACGTTATGTAGTATTACGTTATAACGTATAACGTTATGCAGCTTTACGACATAACGTATAACGTTATGTAGCATTACGATATAACGTCTAACGTTATGTAGCCTTACGATATACCGTATAACGTTATGTAGCATTACGATATAACAGATAACGTTATGTAGTATTACGTTATATCGTATAACGTTATATGGTAATACGTTATAACGTATAACGTTATGTAGTATTACGATATTACGTATAACGTTATGTAGCATTACGATATAACGTATAACGTTATGTAGTATTACGATATATCGTATAACGTTTTTTGGTAATACGTTATAACGTATAACGTTATGTAGTATTACGATATTACGTATAACGTTATGTAGCTTTACGATATAACGTATAACGTTATGTAGTATTACGATATATCGTTTAACCTTATGTAGTATTACGATATATCGCATAACGTTATGTAGAATTGCGATATAACGTATAACGTTATGTATCATTACCTTATAACGCATAAGGTTCTGTAGCGTTACGATATAACGTATAACGTTATGTATCATTACGTTGTAACGTATAACGTTGTGTAGTACTACGTTATAACGTATAACATTATATGGTAATACGTTATAACGTATAACCATATGTAGCATTACGTTATGACGTATCACGTTGTGTAGTATTACGTTATAACGTATAACGTTATATGGTAATACATTATAACGTATACCGTTACGTAGCTTTACGATATAACGTATGACGTTATGTAGTATTACGATATAGCGTATAACGTTGTGTAGTATTACGTTATTATGTATAACGTTATGTAGTATTACATTATGACGTATAACGTTACGTAGCATTGCGTTCTAACGTATAAGGTTATGTAGCATTAGGTTATAACGTATAACGTTATGTAGCATTACGTTATACCGTATAACGTTATGTAGTATTACGATATATCGTTTAACGTTATGTAGTATTACGATATATCGCATAACGGTATGTAGTATTGCGATATAACGTATAACGTTATTTGGTAATACATTATAACGTACACCGTTACGTAGCTTTACGATATAACGTATAACGTTTTGTAGTATTACGATATATCGTTTAACGTTATGTAGTATTACGATATATCGCATAACGTTATGTAGAATTGCGATATAACGTATAACGTTATGTAGTATTACGTTGTAACGTATAACGTTATGTAGCATTACGATATAACAGATAACGTTATGTAGTATTACGTTATATCGTAAAACGTTATATGGTAATACGTTAAAACGTATAACGTTATGTAGTATTACGATATAACGTATAACGTTATGTATCATTACCTTAGAACGTATAAGGTTCTGTAGCGTTACGATATAACGTATAACGTTACGTAGCATTACGTTGTAACGTATAACGTTGTGTAGCATTAGGTTATAACGTATAACGTTATGTAGCATTACGTTATACCGTATAACGTTATGTAGTATTACGATATATCGTTTAATGTTATGTAGTATTACGATATATCGCATAACGTTATGTAGTATTGCGATATAACGTATAACAATATGTAGCATTACGTTATGACGTATAACGTTGTGTAGTATTACGTTATAACGTATAACGTTACGTAGCATTACGTTATAACGTATAACGTTATGTAGAATTACGTTAGAGAGTATAACGTTATGTATCATTACGATATATCGTATAACGTTATGTAGCTTTACGATGTAACGTATAAAGTTATGTAGTATTACGATATATCGCATAACGTTATATAGTATTGCGATATAACGTATAACGTTGTGTAGTATTACGTTATATCGTATAACGTTATATGGTAATGCATTTTAACGTATACCGTTATGTAGCTACACGATATAACGTATGACGCTATGTAGTATTACGATATAGCGTATAACGTTATGTAGCATTACGATAATTTACGATATTACGTATAACGTTATGTAGCTTTACGATATAACGTATAAAGTTATGTAGCATTACGGTATAACGTATAACGTTATGTAGTATTACGTTATATCGTATA
>NW_025219978.1:1103392-1104690 GCF_014825855.1 Bombus pyrosoma | reverse complement strand
TTATATGGTAATACGTTATAACGTAGAACGTCATGTAGCATTACGATATAACGTATAACGTTATGTAGCATTACGTTATAACGTTTAACCTTATGTAGCATTACGTTATAAAGCATAACGTTATATACTGTTACGATATAACGCATAACGTTATATAGTAATATGTTATAACGTATAACGTTATATAGTATTACGTTATTACGTATAACGTTATATACTGTTACGTTATAACGTATAACGTTATATACTATTACGTTATAACGTATAACGTTATGTAGTATTACGATATAACGTACAACGTTATGTAGTATTACGATACAACGTTTAACGTTATATAGTACTACGTTATAAGTTATAACGTTATATTCTATTACGTCATAACGTATAACGTTATATACTATTACGTTCTAACGTATAACGTCATGTAGTATTACGATATAACGTATAACGTGATGTCGTATTACGTTATAACGTATAACGTTATGTTGCATTACGTTATAAAGTATAACGTTATATACTGTTACGATATAACGTATAACGTTATATAGTAATACGTTATAACGTATAACGTTATGTAGTATTACGATATAAGATATAACGTTATGTAGCATTACGTTATAACGTATAACGTTATATGGAATGACGTTATAACGTATGACGTTATGTAGTTTTACGTTATAACATATAACGTTATGTAGCATTACGTTATAACGTATAACGTTATGTAGCATTACGTTAATACGTATTACGTTATATAGTATTACGTTAAAACGTATAACGTTATGCAGCATTACGTTATAACGTACAACGTTATGTAGTATTACGATACAACGATTAACGTTATATAGTATCACGTTATAAGGTATAACGTTATGTAGCATTACGTTATAACGTATGACGTTATGCAGTATTACGATATAACGTATAACGTTATGTAGTATTACGATATAACGTATAACGTTATGTAGTATTACGATACAACATATAACGATATGTAGTATTACGTTATAAGGTATAACGTTATGTAGCATTACGTTAATACGTATAACGTTATATAGTATTACGTTAAAACGTACAACGTTATGCAGCATTACGTTACAACGTACAACGTTATGTAGTATTACGATACAACGTTTAACGTTATGTAGCATTAGATTATAACGTATAACGTTATATAGTATTACGTTATAAGGTATAACGTTATGTAGTTTTACGATATAACGTATAACGTTATGTAGCATTACGTTAATACGTATAACGTTATATAGTATTACGTTAAAACGTATAACGTTATGCAG
>NW_025219978.1:1101597-1102892 GCF_014825855.1 Bombus pyrosoma | reverse complement strand
CGATATGACGTATAACGTAATGTAGTATTAGGATATAACGTATAACGTCATATAGCAACACGATATAACGTATAACGTTATGTGGTGTAACGATATGACGTGTAACTTTATATACTATTACGTTATAATGTATAACTTTATGTGCTGTAACGATATGACGTATAACGTTATATAGTATTACGATATAACGTATAACGTTATGTGGTATTACGGTCTAACGTATAACGTTATGTGGTGTTACGTTATAACGTAAAACGTTATATAGTGTTACGTTATAACGTATAACGTTTTGTGGTGTTACGTTATAACGTACAACGTTACATAGTATTACGTTATAACGAATAACGTTATATAGCATTACGTTATAACGTATAACGATATGTGTTGTTACGATATAACGTATAATGTTATGTGGTGTAACGATATGACGTATAACGTTATATAGTATTACGTTATAACGTATAACGTTATGTGTTATTACGGTCTAAGGTATAACGTTATGAGGTGTTACGTTATAACGTATAACGTTATGTGGTGTTACGATATGACGTATACCGTTATATAATGTTATGTTATAACGTATAACGTTATAAAGTGTTATGTTCTAACGTATGACGTTATGTGGCATTACGTTATAACGTGTAACGTGTTGTGGTGTAACGATATGACGTATACCGTCATATAGCAAAACGATATAACGTATAACGTTATGTGGTGTAACGATATGGCGTATAACGTTATATAGTATTACGTTATAACGTATAACGTTATGTGTTATTACGGTCTAAGGTATAACTTTATGAGGTGTTACGTTATAACGTATAACGTTATGTAGTATTACGTTATAACTTATAACGTTATGTGTTGTTACGATATGATGTATACCTTTATAAAGTGTTATGTTCTAACGTATAACGTATTGTGGCATTACGTTATAACGTATAACGTTATGTGGTGTTACGATATGACGTATACCGTTATATAATGTTATGTTGTAACGTATAACGTTATGTGGTATTACGGTCTAACGTATAACGATATGTGGTGTTACGTTATAACGTACAACGTTATATAGTATTACGTTATAACGTACAATGTTATGTGGTGTAACGATATGACGTATAACGTCATATAGCAAAACGATATAACGTATAACGTTATGCGGTGTAACGATATGGCGTACACCGTTATATAGTGTTATGGTATAACGTATAACGTTATATGGTATTACGATATGACGTATAACGTAATGTAGTATTGGGATATAATGTATAAGATCATATAGCAATACGATA
>NW_025219978.1:1095929-1101097 GCF_014825855.1 Bombus pyrosoma | reverse complement strand
CGTATAACGTTATGTATTATTACGATATAACGTATAAGGATATGTAGTATTACGATATAACGTAAAACGTTATGTGGTATTACGTTACAACGTCTGACGGTATGTTCTATTACGTTATAACGTATAACAATATATAGTATTACGTTATAACGTAAATCGTTATCTAGTATTACGATATAAAGTATAACGTTATAAGGTAGTATGGTATAACGTATAGCGATATGTAGTATTACGTTATAACGTATATCGTTATGTAGCATTACGATATAACGTATAACGTTATGTACTATTACGTTATAACGTATAACAATATATAGTATTACTTTATAACGTATAACGTTATGTAGCATTACGTTATAGCGTATAACGCTATGTAGCATTATGTTATAACGTATAACGTTATGTAGCATTACGATATAACGTATAACGGTATTTTGAATTACGATATAACGTATAACGTTATGTAGCATTACGATGAACCTTATAACGTAATGTAGCATTACGTTAGAGCGTATAACGCTATGTAGCACTACGTTATAGCGTATAACGTTATGTAGTAATACGTTACAACGTATAACGTTATATAGTATTACGATATAACGTATAATGTTATATGGTAATATGATATAACGTATAACGATATGTAGTAGTACGTTATAACGCATAACGTTATGTAGTATTACGTTACAACGCATAACGTTATATAGTATTACGATATAGCGCATAACGTTATGTAGTAATACGTTACAACGCATAACGTTATACAGTAATACGATATAACGCATAAAGTTATGTAGCATTACGATATAACGTATAACGTTATGTAGCATTACGATATAGCTTATAACGTTATGTATTATTACGATATAACGTATAACGTTATGTAGTAATACGTTACAACGTATAATGTTGTATAGTATTACGATATAACGTATAACGTTAAGTACTATTACGTTATAACGAATAACATTATATAGTATTACATTATAACGTATAACGTTATGTAGCATTACGTTATAGCGTATAACGCTATGTAGCATTACGTTATAACGTATAACGCTATGTAGCATTACGATATAGCGTATAACGATTTGTTGTATTACGATAAACGTGTAACGTTATGTAGCATTACGATGTAACTTATAACGTTATGTAGTATTACGTTATAACGTATAACGCTATGTAGCACTACGTTATAGCGTATAACGTTATGTAGTAATACGTTACAACGTATAACGTTATATAGTATTACGATATAACGTATAACGTTATATGGTAATATGATATAACGTATGACAGTATGTAGTATTACGTTATAACGCATATCGTTATGTAATATTACGTTACAACGCATAACGTTATATAGTATTACGATATAACGCATAAAGTTATGTAGCATTACGATATAACGTATAACGTTATGTAGCATTACCATATAACGTATAACGTTATGTATTATTACGATATAACGTATTGCGTTATATAGTATTACCTTATAACGTATAACGCTATAGATCATTGCGATATAACGTATAATGTTATTACGCAATAATAGCATTACGATATAACGTATAACGTTGTGTAGTATTACGATATCACGTATAAGAGTATGTAGTTTTACGATATAACGTATAACGAAATGTACTATTACGTTATAACGATTAACACTATGTAGCATTACGATATAACGCATAACGTTAAGTAGTATTACGATATATCGTATAACGTTATATAGTATTACCTTATAACGCATAACGTTATATAGTATTACGATATAACGTATAACGTTATATGGTAATATGATATAACGTATAAAGTTATGTAGTATTACGTTATTTCGTATAACGTCATGTAGTATAACGTTACAACGTGTAACGTTATATAGTATTGCGTTATAACGTTTAACGTTATGTAGCATTACGTTATAGCGTATAACGTTATGTAATGTTACGTTATAACGTATAACGTTATGTAGTATTACGATATAACGTATAACGTTAGATAGTGTTACGTTCTAACGTATAACGTTATATAGTATTACGATATATCGTATAACGTTATGTACTATTACGTTATAGCTTATAACGTTATGTAGTATTACGTTATAACGTATAACGTTATGTAGTGTTACGTTATAACGCATAACGTTATATAGTATTACGATATAATGTATAACGATATGTTGTATTACGATATAATGTATATCGTTCTGTAGCATTACGTTATAGCGTATAACGCTATGTAGCACTACGTTATAGCGTACAACGTTATGTAGTAATACGTTACAACGTATAACGTTATATAGTATTACGAATTAACGTATAACGTTATGTAGCATTACGGTATAGCGTATAACGTTATATGGTAATATGATATAACGTATAACGCTATGTTGTATTACGATATAACGTATAACGTTATGTAGTATTACGTTATAACGTATTTCGTTATGTAGCACTACGTTATAGCGTATAACGTTATGTAGTAATACGTTACAACGTATAACGTTATATAGTATTACGAATTAACGTATAACGTTATGTAGCACTACGTTATAGCGTATAACGTTATGTAGTAATACGTTACAACGTATAACGTTATATAGTATTACGAATTAACGTATAACGTTATGTAGCATTACGGTATAGCGTATAACGTTATATGGTAATATGATATAACGTATAACGCTATGTTGTATTACGATATAACGTATAACGTTATGTACTATTACGTTATAAAGTATAACAATATATAGTATTACATTATAACGTATAACGTTATGTAGCATTACGTCATAGCGTATAACGTTATGTAAAATTACGTTATAACGTATAACGTTATGTAGCATTATGATATAACGTATAACGGTATGTTGTATTACGATATAACGTATAACGTTATGTAGCATTACGATGTAACTTATAACGTAATGTAGCATTACGTTATATCATATAACGTTATGTAGCATTACGTTATAGCGTATAACGTTATGTAAAATTACGTTATAACGTATAACGTTATGTAGCATTACGTTATAGCGTATAACGTTATGTAAAATTGCGTTATAACGTATAACGTTATGTACTATTACGTTATAACGTATAACAATATATAGTATCACATTATAACGTATAACGTTATGCAGCATTACGATGTATCTTATAACGTAATGTAGCATTACGTTATAGCCTATAACGCTATATAGCACTACGTTATAGCGTATAACCTTATGTAGTAATACGTTACAACGTATAACGTTATATAGTATTACGATATAACGCAAAACGTTATATAGCACTACGATATAACGTATAACGTTATGTAGCATTACGATATAACGTATAACGTTATGTATTATTACGATATATCGTATAACGTGATGTAGTATTACGATATAACGTATAACGTTAGATAGTGTTACGTTCTAACGTATAACGTTATATAGTATTACGATATATCGTATAAAGATATGTAGCATTACGTTATAGCTTACAACGTTATGTGGTATTACGTTATAACGTATAACGTTATGTAGTGTTACGTTATAACGCATAACGTTATTTAGTATTACGATATAACGTATAACGATATGTTGTATTACGATATAATGTATATCGTTATGTAGCATTACGTTATAGCGTATAACGCTATGTAGCACTACGTTATAGCGTATAACGTTATGTAGTAATACGTTACAAAGTATAATGTTATATAGTATTACGATATAACGTATAACGTTATATGGTAATATGATATAGCGTATGACAATATGTAGTATTACGTTATTTCGTATAACGTTATGTACTATAACGTTACAACGTGTAACGTTATATAGTATTGCGTTATAACGTTTAGCGTTATGTAGCATTACGTTGTAGCGAATAACGTTATGTAATATTACGTTATAACGTATAACGTTATGTAGTATTACGATATAATGTATAACGTTATGTAGTACTACTATGTAACGTATAACGATTATGTAGTACTATGATATAACTTATAACGTTATGTAGCATTACGTTATAACGTATAACGTTATATAGTATTACGATATAACGTATAACGATATGTTCTGTTACGATATAACGTATAACGTTATGTAGCATTACGATATAACTTATAACGTTATGTAGCATTACGATATAGCGTTTAACGTTATATAGTATTATGATATAACGTATAACGTTATGTAGTAATACGTTACAACGTATAACGTTATGTAGCATTACGACGTAACTTATAACGTTATGTAGCATTACGTTATAGCGTTTCACGTTATATAGTATTATGATATAACGTATAACGTTATGTAGTAATACGTTACAACGTATAACGTTATATAGCATTACGATGTAGCTTATAACGTTATGTAGCATTACGTTATAGCGTATAACGCTATGTAGCATTACGTTATAGCGTTTAACGTTATGTAGTAATACGTTACAACGCATAACGTTATATAGTATTACGATATAGCGCATAACGTGATATAGCATTACGATATAACTTATAACGTTATGTACTATTACGTTATAACGTATAACAATATATAGTATTGCATTATAACGTATAACGTTATGTAGCATTACGTTATAGCGTATAACGTTATGTAGTATTAAAATATAACGTATAACGTTATGAAGCATTACGATATAACGTATCACGTTATGTAGCATTACGATACAGCGTATAACAATATATATTATTACATTTTAACGTATAACGTTATGTAGCATTACGTTATAATGTATAACGTTATGTAGTATTACGATATAACGTATAACGTTATGTAGCATTACGATATAACGAATCACATTATGTAGTATTGCGTTATAATGTATAACGTTGTGAAGTATTACGTTATAGCGTATAACGTTATATGGTATTACGATATAACGTATAACGGTATGTTGTATTACGATATAACGTATAACGTTATGTAGTATTACGATATAACGTTTAACGCTATGTACCATAACGATATAACGAATCACGTTATGTAACATTACGATATAGCGCATAACGTTATGTAGCATTACGTTATAGCTGTATATCGTTATGTAATATTACGTTATAACGTATAACGTTATGTAGCATTACGATATAACGTATAACGTTATGCAGTATTACGTCATAACGTATAACGTTATGTAGTCTTACGCTAC
>NW_025219978.1:1094146-1095429 GCF_014825855.1 Bombus pyrosoma | reverse complement strand
ACAATATAACGTTGTACGTTATATCGTAACACCATATAACGTTATACGTTATATCGTAATACTATATAACGTGATACGTTATATCGTAATACTATATAACGTTATACTATATATCATAATACAATATAACGTTATACGTTATATCGTAATACTATATATCGTTATACGTTATAACGTAATACTATATAACGTTATACGTCATATCGTAATACAATATAACCTTATACGTTATATCGTAACGCCATATAACGTTATACGTTATATCGTAATACAATATAACGTTATACGTTATATCGTAATACTATATATCGTTATACGTTATATCGTAATACTATATAAAGTTATACGTTATATCGTAATACTGTATAGCGTTATAATATATATCATAATACTGTATAACGTTATACGTTATATCGTAATACTATATAACGTTATACGTTGTATCGTAATACTATATAACGTTATACGTTATATCGTAATACTATATAATGTTATACGTTATATCGCAATACTATATATCGTTTTACGTTGTATCATAATACAATATAACGTTATACGTTAAAACGTAATACCACATATCGTTATACGTTATATCGTAATACCACATATCGTTATACGTTATATCGTAATACAATATAACGTTATACGTTATATCGTAATACTATATAACGTTATACGTTATATCGCATTACTATATATCGTTTTACGTTATATCATAATACAATATAACGTTATACGTTAAAACGTAATACCACATATCGTTACACGTTATATCGTAATACCACATATCGTTATACGTTATATCGTAATACCTCATATCGTTATACGTTATATCGTAACACCATATAACGTTATACGTTATATCGTAATACTATATAACGTTATACGTTATATCATAATACTATATAATGTTATACGTTATATCATAATACTATCTAACGTTATACGTTATATCGTAATACTATATAACGTTATACGTTGTATCGTAATACTATATAACGTTGTACGTTATATCGTAACACCATATAACGTTATACGTTATATCGTAATACTATATAACGTTATACGTTATATCGCAATACTTTATATCGTTTTACGTTATATCATAATACTATATAACGTTATACGATAAAACGTAATACCTCATATCGTTATACGTTATATCGTAATACCACATATCGTTATACTATATATCATAATACAATATAACGTTATACGTTATATCGTAATACTATATAACGTTATACGTTATATCGTAAAACCATATAACGTTATACGTTATA
>NW_025219978.1:1092364-1093646 GCF_014825855.1 Bombus pyrosoma | reverse complement strand
TCACGTTATAACGTATTACGACATAACGTTATACGTTATAACGTAATACTACATAACGCTATACGCTATAACGTAATACTACATAGCTTTATACGATGTAACGTAATACTACATAACGTTGTTCGATATCGCGTATTGCTATATAACGATATACGTTATAACGCAATATTATATAACGTTATACGTTGTAACGAAATACTACTGAACGTTATACGTCAGAACGTAATACCATATCACGATGTACGTTATAACGTAATAGTACATAATGTTATACGTTATAACGATATACTACTGAACGTTATGCATCATAACGTACTACTATATAACGATGTACGTTGTAACGAACTACTACTGAACGTTATACGTTATAACGTACTACCATATAACGTTATACGTTATATCGTATTACCATATAACGATATACATTATAACGTAATAGTATATAACGTTATACGTTATAACTTATTACCATATAACGATATACGTTATAACGTAATACCATATAACGATATCCGTTATAACGTAATTATACATAATGTTATACTTTATAACGAAATACTACGTAACATTTCACGTTATAACGTATTACAACATAACGTTATACGTTTAGCGTAATACCACATAACGTTATACGTTATATCATAATTCTACATAACATTATACGTTATAACGCATTACCATATAACGATATACGTTATAAAGTAATACTACTGACCGCTATACGTTATATCGTATTACCACATAACGATATACGTTATAGCGTATTACTATATAGCGTTATACGTTATAAAGCAATACTATATTACTTAGTACTACATAAGTCTATACGTTATAACGTAATACTGCATCACGTTATACGATATAACGTAATACTACATAACGTTATTCGATATAACGTAATACTACATAACGTTATACGTTATAACGTAATGCTACTGAACGTTATACGTTATAACGTACTACCACATAACGATATACGTTATAACGTAATACTTCATAACGTTATACGATATAACGATATACTACATAACGTTATACGTTATAACGTAAAACTACTGAACGTTATACGTTATAACGTACTATCACATAACGATATACGTTATAACGTACTACCATACAACGATATGTGTTATAACGTCTTACCATATAACGATATACGTTTTCACGTAGTAATACATAGTGTTCTTCGTCACAACGAAATACTACGTAACATTTCATGTTATAACGTATTACTACATAACGATATACGTTATGACGTAATATTACACAAGGTTAAACGTTA
>NW_025219978.1:1090587-1091864 GCF_014825855.1 Bombus pyrosoma | reverse complement strand
CGTAATACTACATAACGTTATACATGATAACGTATTACTATATAACGATATACATTACAACTTATTACCATATGACAATATACGTTATAACGTAATACTTCTTGAGGTTATACGTTAGAATGAAATACTATATAACGTAATACTACATAACGATATACGTTATAACGTACTACCATATAACGATATACGTTATAACGTATTACCATATAACGATATACGTTATAACGTAATACAACATAACGTTATACGTTATAACGTAATACTATGTAACGTAATACTACATAACGTTATACATGATAACGTATTACTATATAACGATATACATTACAACTTATTACCATATGACAATATACGCTATAACGTAATACTTCTTGAGTTTATACGTTAGAATGAAATACTATATAACGTAATACTACATAACGATATACGTTATAACGTACTACCATATAACGATATACGTTATAACGTATTACCATATAACGTTATACGTTACAACGTAATACTATATAACGTTAAACGTTATAATGTAATTCTACATAACGATATACGTTATAACTTACTACCATATAACGATATACGTTATAACGAATTACCATATAACGATATACGTTATAACCTAATTCTATATGACGTTACACGTTATAACGTAACACTACATAGCGCTATACGTTATAACGTGTTACTATATAACGATATACGTTATTACGTAATACTATATAACGTTATACGTTGTAACGCAAGGCTACGTAGCGTTATACGTTATAACGTATTACTACTGAACGTTATACGTTATAACGTACTACCATATAACGATATACGTTATAACGTAATACTACATATCGTTATACCATGTAACGTAACACTACATAACGCTATTCGTTATAACGTATTACCACATAACGACATACGTTATAACGTAATACTGTATATAATGTTAAACGTTATAACGTAATTCTACTGAACGGTATACGTTATAAAGTAATACTATATAACGTTAAACGTTACAACGTAACAATATATCACGTTATACGTTATAACGTATCACCATATAATGATATATGCTATAACGTAGTACTGCATAACGTTATACGTTATAACGAAATACTATATAACGTAATACTACATAACGGTATACGTTACAAGGTAATACTATATAACGTTAAACGTTACAACATAATAATATATCACGTTATACGTTATAACGTATTACCATATAACGATATACGTTATAACGTAATACTACATAACGTTATACGATGTAACGTAATATTACATAA
>NW_025219978.1:1088819-1090087 GCF_014825855.1 Bombus pyrosoma | reverse complement strand
TACGTTATAACGTAATAATATATAACGTTATACGTTATAGCGTAATGCTATAAAACGTTATACGTTATATCGTAATGCTACACAACGTTATACGTTATACCGTTATGCTACATAACGTTATACGTTATAACGTAATACTATATAACGTTATACGTTATAACGTAATGCTATATAACGTTATACGATGTAACGTAATACTGTATAACGTTATACGTTATACCGTAATGCTACATAACGTTATACGTTATAACGTGATACTACATAACGTAATACGTTATACCGTAATGCTACATAGCGCTATTCGTTATACCGTAATACTACACAACGTTATACGTTATAACGTAATACTATATAACGTTATACGTTATAACGTAATGCTATATAACGTTATAAGTAACAACGCAATGCTATATAACGTTATACGTTATAACGTAATACTACATAACGTTATACGTTATATTTTAATGATACATAACGTTATACGTTATAACGAAATACTATATAACGTTATACGTTATACCGTAATGCTATATAAAGTTATACGTTATACCGTAATGCTACATAACGTTATACGTTATATCGTAATGGTACATAACGTTATACGTTATAACGTAATACTATATAACGTTATACGTTATACCGTAATGCTATATAACGTTACACGTTATAACGTAATACTACATAACGTTATACGTTATAACGTAATACTACATAACGTTATACGCTATAACGTAACACTACATAACGTTATACGTTACACCGCAATAATACATAACGTTATACGTTATAACGTACTACTACATAACGTTATACGTTATATTGTAATGCTACATAACGCTATACGTTATACCGTAATGCTACATTGCTTTATTCGTTATACCGTAAAACTACATAACGTTATACGTTATAACGTGATACTATATAACGTTATACGTTATAACGCAATGCTTTATAACGATATACGTCATAACGCGATGCTATATAACGTTATACGTTACAACGTATTACTACATAACGTTATACGTTATATTGTAATGCTACATAACGTTATACGTAATACCGTAATGGCACATAACGTTATACGTTACAACGTAATACTATATAACGTTATACGTTATACCGTAATGCTATATAACGTTATACGTTATATCATAATGCTACATAACGTTATACGTTATAACGTAATGCTACATAACGTTATACGTTATACCGTAATGCTATATAACGTTATACGTTATATCGTAATGCTACACAACATTATACGTTAT
>NW_025219978.1:1087056-1088319 GCF_014825855.1 Bombus pyrosoma | reverse complement strand
TACGTCATAATGTATAACCTTATGTAGCATTACGATATAACGTATAACGTTATGTAGCATTATGATATAACGTATAACGTTATGTAGCATTACGATATAACGTATAACGTTATGTATCAATACGATATAACGTATAACGTTATGTAGCATTATGATATAACGTATAACGTTATGTATCATTACGGTATAACGTATAACGTTATGTAGCATTACGATATTACGTATAACGTTATGCAGTATTACGATATAACGAATAACGTTATGTATCATTACGATATAACGTATAACGTTATGTAGTAATACGTTATGACGTATAACGCTATGTAGTATTATGATATAACGTGTAACGAGATGTAGCATTACGATATAACGTATAACGTTATGTAATATTACGTTATAACGTATAACGTTATGTAGTATTACGATATAACGTATAACGTTATGTAGCATTACGATAAAACCTATAACGTTATGTATCATTACGATATAACGTATAACGTTATGTAGTAACACGTTATGACGTATAACGCTATGTAGTATTACGATATAACGTATAACGATATGTAGCATTGCGATATCACGTATAACGTTATGTATCATTACGATATAACGTATAACGTTACGTAGTAATACGTTATGACGTATAACGCTATGTAGTAATACGTTATGACCTATAATATTATATAGTACTACGATATAACGTATACCGTTATGTAATATTACGTTGTAACGTATAACATTATGTTGTATTACGATACAACGTATAACGTTATGTAATATTACGTCATAACGTATAACCTTACGTAGCATTACGATATAACGTATACCGTTATGTAATATTACGTTATAACGTATAACATTATGTTGTATTACGATATAACGTATAACGTTATGTAATATTACGTTATAACATATAACGTCATGTAGTAGTACGTTATGACGTATAACATTATATAGTACTACGATATAACGTATACCGTTATGTAATATTACGTTATAACGTATAACATTATGTAGTATTACGATATAACGTATAACGTTATGTAATATTACGTTATAACGTATAACGTTATGTAGTATTACGATATAACGTATAACGTTATGAAATATTACGTATTACCGTATAACGTTATGTAGCATTACGATATAACGTGTAACGATATGTAGCATTACGATATAACGTATAACGTGATGTAGTAATAAGTTATGACGTGTAACGTTTTGTAATATTACGTATTACCGTATAGCGCTAGGCAGCATTAC
>NW_025219978.1:1085294-1086556 GCF_014825855.1 Bombus pyrosoma | reverse complement strand
TATCATAATACTGCACAACGTTATACGTCATAACGTAATACTATACAACGTTATACGTCATAACGTAGTACTATATAACGTTATATGTTATATCGTAATATCATATAACGTTATACGTTATATCACAATACTGCACAACGTTATACGTCATAACGTAATACTATATAACGTTATAGTCATAACGTAGTACTATATAACGATATACGTTATATCGTAGTACTGCATAAGGTTATACGTTATAACGTAATACCATGTAACGTTAAACGTTATTTCAGAATACTACACATCGTTATAACTCATAACGTAGTACTGTTCAACGTTATACGTCATAACGTAGTTCTATGCAGCGTTATATGTTATATCGTAATACCGTATAACGTTATATGCTATATCGTAGTAACATATAACGTTATACGTTATGTCATAATACTGCACAACGTTACACGGCATAACGTAATACTATACAACGTTATACGTCATAACGTAGTTCTATATAACGTTATACGTTATATCATCATACTACAGAACGTTATACGTCATTACGTAGTACTATATAACGTTATATGTTATATCGTAATACCGTATAACGTTATACGCTATATCGTAGTAATATATAACGTTATACGTTATATCATAATACTACATATCGTTATACGTCATAACGTAATACTATACAACGTTATACGTCATAACGTAGTACTATACAATGTTACATGTTATATCGTAATACCATATAACGTTATGAGCTATATCGTAGTAACATATAGCGTTATACGTTATATCATAATACTGCACAACGTTATACATCATAACGTATTGCTATACAACGTTAAACGTCATAACGTAGTACTATATAACGTTATACGTCATATCATCATACTACAGAATGATATACGTCATAACGTAGTACTATATAACGTTATATGTTATATCGTAATACCGTATAACGTTATACGCTATATCGTAGTAACATATAACGTTATATGTTATATCATCATACTACAGAACGTTATACGTCATAACGTAGTACTATATAACGTTATATATTATATCGTAATACCGCATAACAATATACAATATATCGTAGAAACATATAACGTTATATGTTATATCGTAATACCATATAACGTTATACGCTATAGCGTAATACCATGTAACGTTATACGTCATAACGTTGTACTACATAACGTTATACGTTATATCGTAGTACTGTATAAGGTTATACGTTATAACGTAGTAACATATAACGTTATATGTTATAT
>NW_025219978.1:1083534-1084794 GCF_014825855.1 Bombus pyrosoma | reverse complement strand
TATACGTTGTAACCTAATGCTACACAACGTTATACGTTATATCGTAATACTGCATAACGTTATAAGTTATAACATAATGCTACATAACGTTATACGTTATATCGTAATACTACATAACGTTATACGTTATATCGTTATACTGTATAACGTTATACGTTATATCGTGATACTAAATAGCGTTATACGTTATAACGTAATACTACATAACATTATACGTTAGACCGTAATAGTACATAACGTTATACGTTATAAGCTAATGCTACATAACGTTATACGCTATATCGTAATACTACATAACGTTATACGTTATTACATAATAGTACATAACGTTATGCGTTATTACCTAATGCTACATAACGTTATACGTTATATCGTTATACTGTATAACGTTATACGTTATATCGCGATATTACATAACGTTATACGTTATAACGTAATAGTACATAACGTTATACGTTATAACATAATAATAATAACGTTATTCGTTATAACCTAATGCTACATAACGTTATACATTATATCGTAATTCTACATAATGTTATACGTTATAACTCAATAGTACATAACGCTATACTTTATAATCTAATGCTACATAACGTTATACGTTATAGCGTAATGCCACATAACGTCATACGTTATACAGTAATACTTCATTATGTCATACGTTATAACGTTATACTACATGACGTTAAACGTTATAAAGTATTACAATATAACGTTATACTACATGACGTTAAACGTTATAAAGTATTACAATATAACGTTATACTACATGACGTTAAACGTTATAAAGTATTACAATATAACGTTATACGTTATAAGGTAATACTACATAACATTATACGTTATATCGTTATACTACATAACGTTATACGCTATAACGTAATATTACATAACGTTATACGTTATAACATAATAGTACATAACGTTATACGTTATAACCTAATGCTACATAACGTTATACGGTATATCGTAATACTACATAACGTTATACGTTATATCGTTATACTACATAACGTTATACGCTATATCGTTATACTATATAACGTTATACGTTACACAGTTATACTACATAACGTTATACGCTATAACGTAATATTACATATCGTTATACGTTATAACATAATAGTACATAACGTTATACGTTATAACCTAATGCTACATAACGTTATACGTTATAACCTAATGCTACATAACGTTATACGTTATAACGTAATACTACATAACGTTATACGTTATATCGTTATACTACATAACGTT
>NW_025219978.1:1081779-1083034 GCF_014825855.1 Bombus pyrosoma | reverse complement strand
GTTATAACGTACTGCTATGTAACGTTATACGTTATATCATAATGCTACATAACGTTATACGTTATACCGTAATGCTACATATCGTTATTAGTTATAACGTAATACTACATAACGTTATACGTTATAACGTAATACTATATAACGTTACACGTTATAACGTAATGCTACATAACGTTATACGTTATAACGTAATGCTATGGAACGTTATACGTTATATCATAATGCTACATAACGTTATACATTATACCGTAGTGCTACATAGCGTTATTAGATATATCGGAATACTACATAACGTTATACGTTATAACGTAATACTATATAACGTTATACGTTATACCGTATTGCTACATAACGTTATACGTTATAACGTACTGCTATGTAACGTTATACGTTATATCATAATGCTACATAACGTTATACGTTATACCGTAATGCTACATATCGTTATAAGTTATAACGTAATACTACATAACGTTATACGTTATAACGTAATACTATATAACGTTACACGTTATAACGTAATGCTACATAACGTTATACGTTATAACGTAATGCTATGTAACCTTATACGTTATATCATAATGCTACATGACGTTATACGTTATAACGTAATGCTATATAACGTTACACGTTATAACGTAATACTGTATAACGTTATACGTTATAACGTAATGATATTGTAACGTTATACGTTATAACGTACTGCTATGTAACGTTATACGTTATATCATAATGCTACATAACGTTATACGTTATACCGTAATGCTACATAACGTCATACGTTATAACGTAATACTATATAACGTTATACGTTATAACGTAATGCTATATAACGTGATACGTTATATCCTAATGCTACATAAAGTTATACGTTATACCGTAATGCTACATAACGTTATACGTTATAACATAATACTATATAACGTTGCACGTTATAACGTAATACTATATAACGTTATACGTTATAACGTAATGCTATATAACGTTATACGTTATATCATAATGCTACATAACGTTATACGTTACACCGTAATGCTACATAACGTTAATAGTTAAATCGTAATACTATATAACGTTATACGTTATAACGTAATACTATATAACGTTATACGTTATACCGTAATGCTACATAACGTTATACGTTATATCATAATGTTACATAACGTTATACGTTTTACCGTAATGCTACATAACGTTATTAGTTATAACGTAATACTAAATAACGTTATGCGTTATAACGTAATACTATAAAACG
>NW_025219978.1:1077535-1081279 GCF_014825855.1 Bombus pyrosoma | reverse complement strand
ACGATATATCGTAATACCATATAACGTTTTTCGTTGTAACGTTATACTACATAACGTTATACGTTATAAGGAAATACTATATATCGTTATACGTTATAACATATTACCTTATAAGGTTACATGTTATATCGTATTACTATATATCGTTATGCGTTATAATGTAATTCTACATAACGTTATACGTTATAACGTAATACTACATATCGCTATACGTTATAGCGTAGTACCTTATAACGTTATACGTTATATCGTAATAGTATATAACGTTATGCGCTATAACGTAATGCTACATAGTGCTATACGTTATATCGTAATACTACATAACGTTATACGTTATATCGTATGACTACATATCGTCATACGTTATATCGTAATAATACATATCGTTGTACGTTATATCGTAATACCATATAACGTTATACGTTATATCGTAATAGTATATAACGTTTTACGTTATAACGTAATACTACATAACGTTATACGTTATATCGTAATGCCACTCAACGTGATTCGCCATATCGTAATGCTACATAACGTTATACACTATAACGTAATGCTACATAACGTTATACTCTATAACGTAATGCTACATAGCGTTATACGCTCTATCGTAATGCTACATAACGTTATACGCTATAACGTAATGCTACATAACGTTATACGTTATATCGTAAAGCTAAATAGCGTTATACGTTATATCGTAGTACCACATATCGTCATACGTTATATCGTAATAATACATATCGTTGTACTTTATATCGTAATACCATATAACGTTATACGTTATATCGTAATGGTATATAACGTTTTACGCTATAACGTAGTACTACATAACGTTATACGTTATATCGTAATGCTACATAACGTGATTCGTTATAACGTAATGCTACATAACGTTATTATCTATAACGTAATGCTACATAACGTTATACGTTATAACGTAATGCTACATAGCGCTATACTATATATCGTAATACTATATAAAGTTTTACGTTGTAACGTTATACTACACAACGTTATATGTTATAAGGTAATACTACATATCGTTATACGTTATAACATATTACGTAATAAGGTTATACGTTATATCGTAATAGCATATAACATTTTTCGTTGTAACGTTATACTACGTAACGTTATACGTTATAACGTAATACTACATATCGCCATAAGTTATAGCGTAGTACTTTATAACGTTATACGTTATATCGTAATAGTATATAACGTTTTACGTTATAACGTAATACTACATAACGTTATACGTTATATCGTAATGCTACTCAACGTGATTTGTCATACCGTAATGCTACGTAACGTTATACGCTCTAACGTAATAATACATAGCGCTATACGATATATCGTAATACTATATAACGTTTGTCGTTGCAACGTTATACTACATAACGTTATATGTTATAAGGTAATAATACATATCGTTATACGTTATAATATATTACGTTATAAGGTTATACGTTATATCGTAACACAACATAACGTTGTACGTTATAACGTAACACTACATATCGTTATATGTTATAACGTAACACTACATAAGGTTATACGTTGTATCGTAATACTACATATCGTCATACGTTATATCGTAATAATACATATCGTTGTACGTTATATCGTAATACCATATTACGTTATACGTTATATCGTAATAGTATATAACGTTTTACGTTATAACGTAATACTACATAACGTTATACGTTATATCGTAATGCTACTCAACGTGATTCGTCATATCGTAATGCTACATAACGTTATACTCTATAACGTAATGCTACATAACGTTATACTCTATAACGTAATGCTACATAACGTTATACTCTATAACGTAATGCTACATAACGTTATACTCTATAACGTAATGCTACATAACGTTATACTCTATAACGTAATGCTACATAACGTTATACGCTCTATCGTAATGCTACATAACGTTATACGCTATAATGTAATGCTACATAACGTTATACGTTATATCGTAGTACCACATATCGTCATACGTTATATCGTAATACTACATATCGTTATACGTTATATCGTAATAGTATATAACGTTATACGTTATATCGTAATACAACATTTCGTTATACGTTATATCGTAATATCGTATACCGTTATACGTTATAACGTAACACTACATAATGTTATACGTTATATCGTAATACTACATAACGTTATACGTTATATCGTTATGCTACATAACGTTATACGTTATATCGTAAGACTACATAACGTTATACGTTATATCGTAATACTACATAACGTTATACGTTATATCGTAATGCTACTCAACGTGATTCGTCATATTGTAATAATACATGACGTTATACTCTATAACGTAATGCTACAAAACGTTATACGCTCTATCGTAATGCTACATAACGTTATACGCTATAGCGTAATGCTACATATCGTTATACGTTATATCGTAATGCTACATAACGTTATACGTTATATCGTAATACCATATAGCGTTATACGTTGTTACGTAATACTACATAACGTTATACGCTCTAACGCAATGCTACATAACGTTATGCGCTGTAACGTAATGCTACATAGCGCTATACGTTATATGGTAATGCCACATAACGTTATACGTTATAACGTAATATAACATAACGTTATACGTTATATCGTATTACTATATAACGTTATACGTTATAACGTAATTCTACTTAAAGTTATACCTTATAACGTAATACTACATATCGTTATACGTTACTGCGTAGTACCTTATAACGTTATACGTCAAATCGTAATACTATATAACGTTATACGTTATATCGTAATACTACATATCGTTATACGTTATAACGTAATTCTACATAACGTTATGCGTTATAACGTAATACTATATAACGTTATACGTTATATCGTATTACTATATAACGTTATATGTTATAACGTATTACTATATAACGTTATGCGTTATAACGTAATTCTACATAACGTTATACGTTATAACGTAACACTATATAACGTTATACGTTATATCGTAATACTACATATCGTTATACGTTATACCGTAATACCATATAACGTTATACGTTATAACGTAACACTACCTAAAGTTATACGTTATAACGTAATACTACATAACGTTATACACTATAACGTAATGCTACATAGCGCTATACGTTATATGGAAATACTACATATCGTTATATGTTATATCATATTACCTTATAAGGTTATACGTTATATCGTAGTCCTATATAACGTTATACGTTGTAAAATATTACTACATAACGTTATACGTTATATCGTATTACTATATAACGTTATACGTTATAATGTAATTCTACATAACGTTATACGTTATAACGTAATACTACGTAACGTTATACGTTATATTGTAATACTATATAGCGTTATACGTTGTTACGTAGTACTACATAAAATTATACGATATAACGCAATATAACATGAAGTTAAACGCTATAACGCAATGCTACATAACGTTATGCGCTGTAACGTAATGCTACATAGCGCTATACGTTATATCGTAATACTACATAACGTCATACGTCATAACGTAATGCTACATAGCGCTATAATATATATCGTAATACTATATAACGTTTTACGTTGTAACGTTATACTACATAACGTTATATGTTATAAGGTAATACTACATATCGTTATACGTTATAACATATCACGTTATAAGGTTATACGTTATATCGTAATACTACATAACGTTGTACGTTATAACGTAACACTACATAT
>NW_025219978.1:1075788-1077035 GCF_014825855.1 Bombus pyrosoma | reverse complement strand
TCGCAATACTGGATATCGTTATACGTTATATCGTAATGCTAGATAACGTTATACGTTATATCGTAATACTACATATCGATATACGTTATATCGTAATACTACATATCGTTATACGTTATAACGTGTTACCATATAACGTTATACGTTATATCGTAATAGCACATATCGTTATACGTTATATCGTAATACTACATATCGTAATACGTTATAACGTATTACCATATAACGTTATCCGTTATATCGTAATACTAAATAACGTTATACGTTATAACGTAATACTATATAACGTTATACGTTATATCGTAATGCTACATTACATTATACGTTATATCGTAATACTAGATATCGTTATACGTTATGTCCTAACAGTACATATCGTTTTCGTTATATCGTAATGCTACATAACGTTATACGTTATAACGTAGTACTACATAACGTTATACTCTATAACGTAATAGTACACAGCTTTATACGTTATATGGTAATATTATATAACGATATATGTAATATATGAGTACTACATATCGTTATACGTTATAACGTATTACCATATAACGTTATACGTTATATCGTAATACCACATATCGTTATACGTTATATCGTAATACTGCATATCGTTATACGTTATAACGTATTACAATATAACGTTATCCGTTATATCGTAATACTATATAACGTTATACGTTATAACGTAACACTACATTACATTATACGTTATATCGTAATACTAGATATCGTGATACGTTATATGGTAACGGTACATATCGTTCTCGCTATATCGTAATGCTACATTACGTTATACGTTATAACGTAGTACTACATAACATTATACTCTATAACGTAATAATACATAGCTTTATACGTTATATGGTAACATTATATAACGATATACGTAATATATTAATACTACATATCGTTATACGTTATAACGAATTACCATATAACGTTATACGTTATATCGTAATACCACATACCGTTATACGTTATATAGTAATACTACATATCGTTATACGTTATAACGTATTACCATATAACGTTATCCGTTATGTCGTAATGCTAGATAACGTTATACATTATATCGTAATGCTACATTACATTATGCGTTATATCGTAATACTAGATATCGTTATACGTTATATCCCTAATGCTACATAACGTTATACGTTAAAACGTAATACTCTATTACGTTATAGGTTATAACGTAATACTATATAACGTTATACGTTATATCGTAATGCTACATAATA
>NW_025219978.1:1072796-1075288 GCF_014825855.1 Bombus pyrosoma | reverse complement strand
TAATATCACATATCGTTATACGTTATATCGTAATACCATATAACGTTATACGTTACAACGTAATACCACATATCGTTATACGTTATATCGTAATACCATATAACGTTATACGTTATATCATAATACTACTTAACGTTATACGTTATAACGTAATACCACATATCGTTATACGTTATATCGTAATACCATATAACGTTATCCGTTATACGGTAATACCATATAACGTTATGCGTTATATCGTAATATCATATAACGTTATACGTTATATCGTAATACTATATAACGTTATACTATATATCATAATACGATATAACGTTACAATATATATCATAATACTATATAACGTTACACGTTATATCGTAATACCATATAACGTTATACGTTACAACGTAATACCACATATCGTTATACGTTATATCGTAATACCATATAACGTTATCCGTTATACGGTAATACCATATAACGTTATGCGTTATATCGTAATATCATATAACGTTATACGTTATATCGTAATACTATATAACGTTATACTATATAACTAATACTATATAACGTTATACGTTATATCATAATACTATATAACGTTATACGTTATAACGTAATACCACATATCGTTATACGTTATATCGTAATACCATATAACGTTATACGTTATATCGTAATACCATATAACGTTATACGTTATATCGTAATACTATATAACGTTATACTATATATCATAATGCGATATAACGTTAAACGTTATGTCATAATACTATATATCGCTATACGTTAAAACGTAATACCATATAACGTTGTACGTTATACCGTAAAGCTATATAACGTTATACGTCATATCGTAGTATCATATAACGTTATACGTTATGACGTAATACAACATATCGTTATACGTTATATCGTAATACCATATAATGTTATACGTTATATCGTAATACCATATAAAGTTATACGTTATATCATAATACGATATAACGTTATACGTTATATCGTAATACTATATATCGCTATACGTTATATCGTAATATTATATAACGTTATACTTTTTATTGTAATACTATAAAACGTTATACGTTATATCATAATACTATATAACGTTATACGTTATATTGTAATACTATATGACGTTATACGTTATATCGTAATACCACATATCGTTATACGTTATATCGTAATATCATATAACGTTATACGTTATATCGTAGTACCATATAACGTTATATGTTATATCGTAATACTATATAACGTTATACGTTAAAACGTAATACCACATATCGTTATACGTTATATCGTAATACCACATATCGTTATACGTTATATCGTAATACCATATAACGTTATACGTTATATCGTAATACTATATAACGTTATACGTTATACCATAATACTATATAACGTTATACGTTATATCATAATACTATATAACGTTATACGCTATATCGTAATACCATATATCGTTATACGTTATATCGTAATATTATATAACGTTATACGTTTTATTGTAATACAATAAAACGTTATACGTTATATCATAATACTATATAACGTTATACGTTATATCATAATACTATATAACTTTATACGTTACATGATAATACTATATAACGTTATACGTTATATTGTAATACCATATATCGTTATACGTTATATCGTAATATTATATAACGTTATACTTTTTATTGTAATACTATAAAACGTTATACGTTATATCATAATACTATATAACGTTATACGTTATATTGTAATACTATATGACGTTATACGTTATATTATAATACTATATAACGTTATACGTTAAAACGTAATACCACATATCGTTATACGTTATATCGTAATACCACATATCGTTATACGTTATATCGTAATACCATATAACGTTATACGTTTTATTGTAGTACCATATAACGTTATATGTTATATCGTAATACTATATAACGTTATACGTTAAAACGTAATACCACATATCGTTATACGTTATATCGTAATACAACATATCGTTATACGTTATATCGTAATACCATATAACGTTACACGTTATATCGTAATACCATATAACGTTATACGTTTTATCGTAATACCATATAACGTTATACGTTATATCGTAATACTATATAACGTTATAAGTTATATCGTAATACTACATGACGTTATACGTTATATCATAATACTATATAACGTTATACGTTATATCATAATACTATATAACGTTATACGTTATAACGTAATATCACATATCGTTATACGTTATATCGTAATACCATATAACGTTCTTCGTTATATCGTAATACCATATAATGTTATATGTTATATCGTAATACTATATAACGTTATACGTTAAAACGTAATACCACATATCGTTATACGTTATATCGTAATACCACATATCGTTATACGTTATATCGTAATACCATATAACGTTATACGTTATATCGTAATACCATATAACGTTATACGTTTTATCGTAATACCATATAACGTTATACGTTATATCGTAA
>NW_025219978.1:1071052-1072296 GCF_014825855.1 Bombus pyrosoma | reverse complement strand
CTATTGGTGATATGTCGACAATTCCATGCGCATTATAGGCCACATTCGCCGCATAATACAGAGCACGACATTCGGTTTCCGCTATGACAAGCCTGATCTAGGTCAAATCCTGTGTATTTGCACATTTGCATATTCAGACTGGAATATTCAATTGAACGTATCTCAGCTGCTACTCGTCATATGTCGGCATTTCGATGCGGGTTATACTTCACTAAGGCTGCCAAATACAGAGCACGACTTCCGTATTGCACTATGTGAAGTCTGATCTAGGTCAAATCGTGTATATTTGCACTGTTGCATATTCAGACTGCAGTATTCAATAGAACGCATCTCCGCTGCTATTCAAGATATGTCTACATTTCTGAGCACCTTATACTCCACATATGCTGCCAAATACGTGGAACGACATCTTGTTTTCGTTACGTCGATTCTGTCCTAGGTCCAGACAAGCGTATTTCCAGTTTTGCATATTCAAGCATGAATATTCATCTGAAAGTATCACCGCTGCTATTGGTGATATGTCGATTATTTGATGCGCGTTATTCACCCTATATGCTGCCAAATACAGAGAATGACATCCGGTTTGCGCTATGTCAAATCTGGGCATTGCGAAGTCCAGGAAAGCTGCAGCTTTGCATATTCAGGCTTGAATATTCAATAGTACGTATGTCTGCTGCTATCCTAGATATGTCTTCAACTCTGTGCGCGTTATATTCCATATATGCCCGAAATACTTGGAACGACATCTTGTTTTGGCTACTTCAATTCTGACCTAGGTCAAGACAAGCGTATTTCCAGTTTTGCATATTCAAGCATGAATATTCATCTGAACGTATCTCCGCTGCTATCCGAGATATGTCTTCGACTCTGTGCGCGTCATACTTCACATATGCTGCCAAATACAGAGCACGACATCCGATTTGGACTATGTCACTGCTGGGCATTGCGAAATCCAGCGCACTTGCACTTTTGCATATTCATGCTTCAATATTCACTTGATAGTATATTTGCTGCGATACGAGATATGTCTATAATTCGATGCGCGGTTATTCACCACATACGTTGCCAAATAGAGGGCATGACATCCTGTTTGCCCTACCCTAACCTTCGGCAAGGTCAAATCTAGCGTATTTGCAGCTTTGCATATTCATGCTACAATATTCAATTGACCATGTCGCCCCTGCTATTGTTGATATGTTGGCAATTTGATGCGTGTGACACTTCACAAATGCTGCCAAATACAG
>NW_025219978.1:1069320-1070552 GCF_014825855.1 Bombus pyrosoma | reverse complement strand
CCAGCGCAGTTGCAGCTTTTTATAATCAGGCTTGAATATTTAATAGAACGTATCTCCGCTACTATTCGAGATATGTCTACAATTCTGCCAAATACGTGGACGGTCATCTGGTTTGCGCTATGTCGACTCTGGTCTAGGTCAAGACCAGCGTTGTTCCAATTTTGCATATTCAAGTGTGAATATTCATCTGAACGTATCTTCGCTGCTTTTGGTGATATGTCGATAATTCGATGCGCGCTGTACACCTCATATGCTGCCAATACAGAGCACGGTATCCGGCTTGCGCTACGTCAACTCTGGTCTGGGTTAAGACTAGCGTATTACCAGTTTTGCATATTCCGGCTTTAATATTCATCTAGACGTACCGCCGCTACTATTGGCGATATGTCGACAATTCAATGCGCATTATAGGCCACATTTGCCGCAAAATACAGAGCACGACATACGGTTTGCGCTACGTCATCTCTGTCCTAGGTCAAGACCAGCGTATTTCCAATTTTGCATATTCAAGCTTGAATATTCAACAGAACGTATCTGCGCTGCTATTGTTGTTTTGTTGATAACACGATGCGCGTTATTCACCTGACATGCTGCCAAATACAGCGCACGACATTCGGTTTTCCCTACGTCAAATCTGGGCATTGCGAAATCCAGCGCAGTTGCAGCTTTGCATATTCAGGCTTGAATATTCAATAGAACGTATCTCCGCAGCTATTCTTGATATGTCTTCAACTCTGTGCGCGTTATATTCCATATGTGCTGCGAAATACGTGGACCGACATCCGGTTTGCGCTATGTCAACTCTGGTCTAGGTCAAGACCAACGTATTTCCAGTTTTGCATATTCAAGCATGAATATTCATCTGAACGTATCTCCGTTGCTATCCTAGATATGTCTTCAACACTGTGCGCATTATATTCCATATATGCTGCGAAATACTTGGAACGACATCTTGTTTTCGCTGCGTCAATTCTGTCCTAGGTCAAGACCAGCGTTGTTCCAATTTTGCATCTTCAGGCATGAATATTCATCTGAACGTATCTCCGCTGCTATTCGAGATATGTCTACAATTCTGAGCGCGTTATACTCCACATATGCTGCCAAATACGTGGTACGACATCCGGTATGCGTTATGTCAACTCTGGTCTAGTTTGAGACGAGCGTATTTCCAGTTTTGCATATTCAAGCATGAATATTCGTCCGCACGTATCTCCGCTGCTATTGTTGATATG
>NW_025219978.1:1067590-1068820 GCF_014825855.1 Bombus pyrosoma | reverse complement strand
AACGTTATGTAGTATTACGTTATAGCGTATAACGTTATATAGCATTACATTATAACGTAAAACGGTATGTGGTATTACGATATAACGTATTACGTTATGTAGTATGACATTGTAACGTATAACGTTATATACTATTAGCTTATGACGTATAAATTACATAACTATTATATAATATTACGTTATAACGTATAACGTTATATAGCATTACATTATGACCTATAACGGTATGTGGTATTACGATATAACGTATTACGTTATGTAGTATTACATTGTAACGTATAACGTTATATACTATTAGCTTACAACGTATAACGCTATGTAGTTTTACGTTATAACGCATGACGTTATATAGCATTACGTTATTACGTATAACGGTATGTGGTATTACGATATAACTTATTACGTTACGTAGTATTACATTATAACGTAGAACGTTATATACTATTAGCTTATAACGTATAACGTTATGTACTATCACGTTATAGCGCATAACGTTATATACCATTACCTTATAACGTATAACGTTATGTGGTATTACGATATAACATATTACGTTATGTAGTATGACATCGTAACGTATAACGTTATATACTATCAGCTTATGACGTATAACATACATAACTATTATATAGTATTACGTTATAACATACATAACTATTATACAGTATTACGTTATAGCGTATAACGTTATATAGCATTACCTGATAACGTATTACGTTATGTAGTATTACATTATAACGTATAACTTTATATACTATTAGCATACAACGTATAACGCTGTGTACTATTACATTATAACGTATAACGTTATATAGCATTACATTATAACATTTCTGCCCGGGCAACCGAAGTAAACAGACGTGTGCTCCGGGGTAGTGATCTGTGAATTACCTTAGTGCTAAGTAAAATTAGCGATTAGTGGTAGTGAAGAGAAGCCTAACAATGCAGCAACAGATACCAGCAATTAAAATTGCAACAAAAGGTGAAAGATATTATATAAGTAGGTCGGTAGGTTTACCAGCCCTAAAGCGACAACAACAAGTTAACATTAATCAAAGTATGGACATAGAAGAAATGAAGGAGCAGCGAAAACAGGAGGAGTACAGTCAAGATAATGAAAAACATTATCAGGATGAAAACTGGATGATACCAAAAAACAACAAAAAGCGTAAAATAACTCCAAGCACAAGTGCCGCAGGAAAACCAGATACAGAAAAGCAGCGATGGCTG
>NW_025219978.1:1065861-1067090 GCF_014825855.1 Bombus pyrosoma | reverse complement strand
TATGTAGCATTACGATAGAGCGCATGACGTTATGTAGCATTACGTTTTAACGTATAACGTTATGTAGCATTACGTTATAACGTATAAGGTTATATAGTATTACGTTATATCGTATAACGTTATATAGTATTACGGTATAACGTATAACGTTTCGTAGCATTAACTTATAACGTATGACGTTACACAGCATTACGTTATAACGCATAACGTTATATAGTAATACGTTACAAGATATAACGTTATATAGTATAACGATATAACGTATAAAGTTATGTAGCATTGCGATATAACGTATAACGATATATAATATTACGTTATATCGTATAACGTTATATAGTATTGCGTTATAACGTATAACGTTATGTCGCATTACGATAAAACGTATAACGCTATGTAGCATTACGTTATAGGGTATAACGTTATATAGAAACAGGTAATATCGTATTACGTTATATAGTATTACGATAAAACGTATAACGTTATGTAGCATGACGTTATAACGTATAACGTTATGTAGCATTACGATAAAACATATAACGTTATGTAGCATTACGTTATAACGTTTACCGTTATATAGTATTACGTTATATCGTATAACGTTATATAGTTCTATCTCATATTGTATAACCATATGCCGTATTACGATATAATGTATAACGTTATTTAGCATTACATTATAACGTATAACGTTATATAGCAACACGTTATAACGTATAACGTTATGTAGCATTACGATAAATCGCATAACGTTATGCAGCATTACGTTATAACGTATAGCGTTACACAGCATTACGTTATATCGTATAACGTTATGTAGGATTACGTTATAACGCATAACGTTATATAGTAATACGTTACAAGATATAACGTTATGTAGTATAACGATATAACGTATAACGTTATGTAGCATTGCGATATAACGTATAACGTTATATAATATTACGTTATATCGTATAACGTAATATAGTATTACGTTATAACGTTGACCGTTATATAGTATTTAGTTATAACATATAACGTTATGTAGATTTACGTTATAACGTATAACGTTATGTAGCATTACGTTATAACGTATAACGTTATATAGTATTACGTTATATCGTATAACGTTATATAGTATTACGTTATAACGTATAACGTTATGTCGCATTACGAAAAAACGTATAACGTTATGTAGCATTACGTTATAACGTTTACCGCTATATAGTATTAAGTTATAACGTAAACGT
>NW_025219978.1:1064133-1065361 GCF_014825855.1 Bombus pyrosoma | reverse complement strand
GTATTACATTACATCGTATAACGTTATGTAGTATTACGTTATAACGTGTAACGTTATGTAGTATTACGTTATAACATATAACGTTATGTAGTATTACGTTATAACATATAACGTTATGTAGTATTACGTTATATCGTATAACGTTATATACTATTACGTTATAACGTATAACGTTATGTAGTATTATGTTATACCGTATGACGATAGATAGTATTACGTTATAACGTATAGCGTTATATAGTATTAGCTTATAATGTACATCGTTATATTGTAATACGATATAACGTATAGCGGTCCGTAGTAGTACGTTATAACATATAACGTTATGTAATATTACGTTATATCGTATAACGTTATGTAGTATTACGTTATAACGAATAACGTCATGTAGAATTACGTTACATCGTATAACGTTCAGTAGTAATACGTTATAACGTATAACGTTATGTAGTAATACGTTATAATGTACAACGTTATATCGTAATACGTTATAACGTATGTCGTTATATGGTAAAACGTTATAACGTGTATCGTTATATGGTAGTACGTTATGATATATAACGTTCAGCAGTATTTCGTTATAACGTATAACATTACGTATTGTTACGTTATAACGTATATCGTTATATGGTAATGCGTTATAACGTATTTCCTTACGTAATATAACGTTATAACGTATATCGTTATATGGTAATACGTTATAACGTATATCGTTATATGGTGGAACGTTATAACGTATAATCGTTATATGGTAGTACGTTATGACGCATAACGTTCAGTAGTACATCGTTAGAACGTATAGCGTTATATAATATTACCTTATAACGTATATAGTTATATAGTAATACGCTACAACGTATAACGTTATATAGTATTACGTTATAACGTACATCGTGATATAGTAATACGTTATAACGAATAACATCATGTAGTATTAGGTTATATCGTATAACGTGATATAGTATTACGTTAAAACGTATAACGTTTTATACTATTACGTTATAACGTATAACGCTATGTAGTATTACGTTATAACGTATAACGTTATGTAGTATTACGTTATAACATATAACGTTATGTAGTATTACGTTATATTGTATAACGTTATGTAGTATTACGTTATAACGAATAACGATATGTATTAATACGATATAGCGCATAGCGTTATGTAGTATTACGTTAAAACGATAGTGTCATATACTATTACGTTATAACGTATAACGTTATG
>NW_025219978.1:1062410-1063633 GCF_014825855.1 Bombus pyrosoma | reverse complement strand
CGGATGTCGTATCACGTATTTGGCGGCATATGTGGAGTATAACACGCATCGAATTATCGACATATCACCAATAGCAGTGGAGATATGTTCAGATGAATACTCATGATTGAATATGAAAAACTGAAACTACGCTGGTCTTGACCTGGACCGGAGTTGACATAGCGCAAACCGGATGTCGTTCCACGTATTTGGCAGTATATATGGAATATAACGCGCACAGGGTATAAGCCATATCTCGAATAGCAGCGTAGATATGTTCAGATGAATATTCATGCTTGAATGTGTAAAACTGAAACTACGCCGGTCTTGACCAAGACCAGAGTTGACATACCGCAAACCAGATGTCGTACCACATATTTCGCAGTATATATGGAATATAACGCGCACAGGGTTTAAGCCATATCTCGAATAGCAGCGGAGATATGTTCATATGAATATTCATGCTTGAATATGCATAAGTGGAAATACGCTGTTCTTGACCGAGACCAGAGTTGACATAGCGCAAACCGGATGTCGTATCACGTATTTGGCGGCATATGTTGAGTATAACACGCATCGAATTATCGACATATCAACAATGGCAGCGGAGATATGTTCAGATGAATATTCATGATTGAATATGCAAAACTGACACTACGCTGGTCTTGACCTGGACCAGACTTGACAAAGCGATAACAGGATGTCACTCCACGTATTTGGCAGCAAGTCGGGAGTGTAAATCGCGGCAAATTATCACCATATCGCCAATAGCAGCGGAGATACGTTCATATGAATATTGAAGCCCGAATGTGCAGTACTGGAAATACGTAGGATTTGGCAGAGGTCAGATTTGACACAGTGCAAACCGGATGTCGCTCCACGTATTTCGCAGCATGTCGGGAGTGAAAATCGCATCGAAATATCAACATAATAATAATAGCTGCGCAGATATGTTAGGATGAATATTCACACTTGAATATGCAAACTGGAAATAGGCTGGTCTTGACCTGGACCAGACTTGACAAAGCGCAAACCGAATGTCGTGCTTTATATTTGGCTGTAAATGTGAGGAATAACGCGCATCGAATTATCGACATATCAACAGTAGCAGCGGAGATACGTTGAGTTGAATATTGAAACCCTAAAATGCAAAGCTGCAAATACGCTGGATTTGATAGCGCCGAAGGTTAAGGTAGGACCCCCGGTATGGGCGGGAGATCTGATGGCGAGACGCCGCAGCACCC
>NW_025219978.1:1060690-1061910 GCF_014825855.1 Bombus pyrosoma | reverse complement strand
TATAACATTATACGTTATAAGCTAATTGTATATAACGTTATAAGACATAATGTAATACTACATAACGTAATACGTTATATCGTAATAACACATACCGTTATACGTTATAATGTAATGCTATATAACGTTATACGTCATAACGTAATAGTACATAGCGTTATACGTTGTAAGCTAATAGTATATAACGTTATACGTTATATTGTAATACTACATAACGTAATAAGATATATCGTAATACCACATACCGTTATACGTTATAACGTAATGCTATATAACGTTATACGTTATAACGTGATATTATATAACGTTATACGTTATAGGCTAATAGTATATAACGTTATAAGGTATAATGTAATACTACATAACGTAATACGTTATATCGTAATACCACATACCGTTATACGCTATATCGTAATACCACATAATGTTATGCGTTATAATGTAATGTTATATAACGTTATACGTTATAACGTAATTCTATATAACGTTATACGTTATAAGCTAATAGTATATAACGTTATAAGGTATAATGTAATACTACATAACGTTATACGTTATATCGTAATACCGCATAACGTTATACGTTATAACGTAATGCTATATAACGATATACGTTATAACGTAATTCTATATAACGTTATATGTTATAAGCTAATAGTATATAACGTTATGAGATATAATGTAATACTACATAACGTAATACGTTATATCGTAATACCACATACCGTTCTACGTTATAACGTAATACTATATAAGAGTTATGTATGTTATACGTCATAAGCTAATATTATATAACGTTATACGTTACAATGTCATACTACACAACGTAATACGTTATATCGTAATACCACATAACGTTATACGTTATAACGTAAGGCTATATAACGTTATGCACTATAACGTAATAGTACTTAAAGTTATACGTTATAAGCTAATAGTATATAACGTTCTACGTTATAATGTAATACTACATAACGTAATAAGTTATATCGTAATACCACATACCGTTATACGTTATAAAGTAATGCTATATAACGTTATAAGTTATAACGTAATAGTACATAGCGTTATACGTTGTAAGCGAATAGTATATAACGTTATACGTTATAATGTAATACCACATAACGTAATACGTTATATCGTAACACCACATAACGTTATACGTTATAATATAATGTTATATAACGTTATACGTTATAACGTAATAGTACATAGCGTTA
>NW_025219978.1:1058971-1060190 GCF_014825855.1 Bombus pyrosoma | reverse complement strand
CGTTATACGTTATAACCTAATGCTACATAACGTTATACGTTATAACGTAAAGCTATATAATGTTATACGTTATAACGTAATGCTACATAACGTTATACGTTATATCGTAATGCTACATAACGTTATACGTTATATCGTAAAGCTACATAACGTTATACGTAACATCGTAATACTACATAACGTTATACGGTATAACGCAATGCTACATAACGTTATACGTTATAACCTAATGCTACATAACCTTATACGTTAGAACGCAATGCTACGTAACGTTATACGTTATAATGTAATACTACATAACGTTATACATTATAACGTAATGCTACATAACGTTATACGTTATAACCTAATGCTACATAACGTTATACGTTATAACGTAAAGCTATATAATGTTATACGTTACAACGTAATGCTACATAACGTTATACGTTATATCCTGATGCTACATAACGTTATGCGCTATATCGTAATACTACATAACGTCATACGTTATATCGTAAAGCTATGTAACGGTATACGTTATATTGTATTACCATATAACGTTATACGTTATAACTATACTATAATATACTATATAAACTACACAACGTTATACGTCATAACGTAATGCTACATATGGTTATACGTTATAACGTGTTGCCATATAACGTTATACGTTATAACGAAGTACTACACAAGGTTATACGTTACAACGTAATGCTACATAACGTTATACGTTATATCGTAATGCTACAGAACCTTATACGTTATAAGGTAATGATAAATAACGCTATACGTTATATCGCAATACTACATAACGTTATGCGATATATCGTAATACTACATAAGGTTAAACGATATATCGTAATACTACATAACGTTATACGTTATATCGTAAAGCTACATAACGTTATACGTAATATCGTAATACTACATAACGTTATATGTTATAACGTATTACCATATAACGTTATACGATGTAACGTAATACTACGTAACGTTATACGTTATATCGTAATGCTACATAACGTTATACGTTACATCGTAAGGCTACATAACGTTATACGTTATATCGTAGTGCTACATAACGTTATACGCTCTAACGTCATTCTACATAACGTTATACGTTATAACGTAATGCTACATAACTTTATACGTTATGTCGTAATGCTGCATAACGTTATACGTTATAACGTAATACTACATAACGTTTTACGTTATATCGTAATGCTAGATAACG
>NW_025219978.1:1057256-1058471 GCF_014825855.1 Bombus pyrosoma | reverse complement strand
ACATATCGTAATACGTCATGTCGTAGTACCATATAACGTTATACGTTATATCGTAATACCATATACGTTATACGTTATAACGTAATTCTACATAACGTCGTACGTTATATCGTAATGCTACATAACGTTATACGTTATATCGTAATGCTACATAACGTTATTCGTTATATCGTACGACAACATATCGTTATACGTTATAACGTAGAACTACATATCATTATACGTCATATCGTAGTACCATATATCGTTATACGTTATATCGTAATACCATATAACGTTATACGTTATATCGTCGTTGTACATAACGCCACACGTTATAATGTAATACTACATACCGTTATACGCTATATCGTATTACGATATAACGTTATACGTTATATCGTAATGCTACATATAGTTTTACGTTATATCGTAATACTATATGACGTTATACGTTGTAACGTAATAGTACATAACGTTATACGTTATATCGTAATACTACATAACTTTATGCGTTATATCGTAATACCATATATCGTGATACGCTATATCGTAATACTACATAAAGTTCCACGTTATAATGTAATACTATGTATTGTTATACGTTATAGCGTAATAGTACGTAACGTTATACATTATAGCGCAATACTACATACCGTCATACGTAATATCGTAATACTACATAGCGTTATACGTTATAACGTAATAGTATATAACGTTATACGTTATATCTTAATACTACATACCGTTATGCGCTATAACGTTATACTACATAACGTTATACGTTAAATCGTAATACAACATAACGTTCCATGTTACAATTAATACTATATATTGTTAATCGTTATAACGTAATAGTACATAACGTTATACGTCATAGTGCAATACTACATATCGTCATACGTAATACTACATATCGATTTACGTTATATCGTAATACCATATAACGTTATACGCTATGACGTAATACTACACAACGTTATACGTTATAACGTAATATTACATAACGTTATACGCTATAACGTGATGCAACATAGCGTTATACGTAGTAACGTAATACTACATAACTTTATACGTTATAACGTAATACTACATATCGTTATACGTTATATCGCATGTCCATATAACTTTTTACGTTATATCGTAGTACTACATAACCTTACGCGTTATAACGTAATAGTACATAACGTTATAAGTTATATCTTAATACTGCATATCGTTATACGTCATATCATA
>NW_025219978.1:1054330-1056756 GCF_014825855.1 Bombus pyrosoma | reverse complement strand
TGACATAACGTTATACGTTATAACGTAACGCTACATAACGTTATACGTTATAACATATATCTACGTAGCGTTATACGTTATAGCGTAATGCTACATAACGTTATACGTTATATCATAATACTGCATATCGCTATATGTTATAACGTAATGCTACATAACGTTATACGTTACATCCTAATACCATATAACGTTATACGTTATAACGTATTGCTATATAACGATATACGTTATAACGTAATGCTATATAACGTTATATGTTACATCCTAATACCATATAACGTTATATGTTATAACGTAATACTATATAACGTTATACGATATAACATATGTCTACATAACGTTATACGTTATAACGTAATGCTACATAACGTTATACGCTATAACGTAATACTACATGACCTTATACGTTATATCGCAATATGACAAAACGTTATACGTTATAACGTAATAGTACATAACGTTATACGTTATAATGTAATGCTACATATCGTTATGCATTATAACATTTATCTACATATCGTTATACGTTATAGCGTAATGATACATAACGTTATACGTTATAACATATATCTACATAGCGTTATACGTTATAACGTAATGCTACATAACATTATACGTTATTTCGTAATACAACATATCGTTATATGTTATAACGTAATACTACATAACGTTATACGTTGTATCGTAACACTATATAACGTTATACGTTATAACATATATCTACATAACGTTATACGTTATAACGTAATGTTAAATAACGTTATATGTTATATCGTAATACTACATATCGCCATACGTTATAACTTATATCTACATAACGTTATACGTTATAGCGTAATGATACATAACGTTATACGTTATAACATATATCTACATAACGTTATACGTTATAACGTAATGCTACATAACGTTTTACGTTATAACATATATCTACATAACGTTACACGTTATAATGCAATTATACATAACGTTATACGTTATAACATATATTTACATAATGTTATACGTTATAACGTAATGCTACATAACGTTATACGTTATAACATATATCTACATTGCGTTATACGTTATAACGTAATGCTACATAACGTTATACGTCGTAACATACATCTGCATAACGTTATACGTTATAACGTAATGCTACATAACATTATACGTTATATCGTAATACTACATATCGTTATATGTTATAACGTAATACTACATAACGTTATACGTTGTGTCGTAAAGCTATATATCGTTATACGTTATAACATATATCTACATAACGTTATACGTTATAACGTAATGCTACATAACGTTATACGTTATAACATATATCTACATAACGTTATACGTTATATCGTAATACTACATATCGCTATATGTTATAACGTAATACTACATAACGTTATACGGTATATCGTAAAGGTACATATCGTTATATGTTATAACGTAATACTACATAACGTTATACGTTGTATCGTGACATTATATAACGTTATACGATATAACATATGTCTACATAACGTTATACGTTATAACGTAGTGCTACATACCGTTATAGGTTATAACGTAATACTATATTACGTTATACGTTATAACGTAATGCTACATAACGTTATACGTTATAACATGTATCTACATAACGTTATACGTTACAACGTAATGTTAAATAACGTTATATGTTATATTGTAATACTACATAACGCAATATGTTATAACGTAATGCTACATAACGTTATACGTTATAACGTAATGCTACATAACGTTATACGTTATAACATATATCTACATAACGTTACACGTTACAACGTAATGTTAAATAACCTTACAAGTTATATCGTAATACTGCATCACGCCACACGTTATAACATACTCGACATAACGTAATACGTTATAACGTAATGCTACATAACGTTATACGTTATAACATATATTTGCATAGGGTTATACGTTATAACGTAATGCTACATAACGTTATGCGTTATAATATATATGTGCATAACTTTATACGTTATAACGTAATGCTACATAACGTTATACGTTATAACATACATCTACATAACGTTATACGTTAAAACGTAATGCTACATAACATTATACGTTATATCGTAATACTACATATCGTTATATGTTATAACGTAATACTACATAACGCTTTACGTTGTATCGTAACACTATATAACGTTATACGTTATAACATATATCTACATAACGTTATACGTTATAACGTAATGTTAAATAACGTTATATGTTATATCGTAATACTACATAACGCCATACGTTATAACATATTCGACATAACGTAATACGTTATAACGTAATGCTACATAACGTTATACGTTATAACATATATCTACATAACGTTATACGTTACAACGTAATGTAAAATAACGTTATATGTTATATCGTAATACTGCATCACGCCATACGTTATAACATAT
>NW_025219978.1:1044141-1053830 GCF_014825855.1 Bombus pyrosoma | reverse complement strand
TGTAGTATAACCTTATAACGAATAACATTACATAGTATTGCGCTGTAACATATAACGTTATGTAGCATTACGATATAACGTATAAGGTTGTGTTGTATTACGATATAGCGTATAACGATATGTTGTATTACGATATAACGTATAACGTTTTGTAGCATTACGATATAACGTATAACGTTATGTAGCATTACGATATAACTTATAACGTTATGTACTATTACGTTATAACGTATAACGTTATGTAGTATTACGATACAACGTATAACGTTACGTAGCATTACGATATAACGTATAAAGTTATGTAGCATTACGATATAACGTATAACGTTATATAGTATTACATTATAACGTGTAACGTTATGTAGCATTACGTTATAGGGTATAGCGTTATGTAGCATTACGATATACCATATAACGTTATGTAGCATTACGATATAACGTACAACGTTATGTCGTATTGCGATATAACGTATAACGTTATGTAGCATTACGTTATAGCGTATAATGCTATGTAGTATAACCTTATAACGAATAACGTTACATAGTATTACGATGTAACGTATAATGTTATGTAGCATTACGATATAACGTATAAGGTTATGTGGTAATACGATATAACGTATAACGATATGTACTATTACGTTATAAGGTGTAAAGTTATGTAGTATTACGATATAACGTATAACGTTATACAGTATTACATTATAACGTGTAACGTAGTGTAGCATTACGTTTTAGCGTATAGCGTTATGTAATATTACGACATACCGTGTAACCTTATATGGTAATACGATATAACGTATAACGGAATGAATCATTACGGTATAACGTATAGCTTTATGTAGCATCACGATATAACGTATAGCGTTATGTAGCATTACGATATAACGTATAAAGTTATGTAGCATTACGATATACCATATAACGTTATGTAGCATTACGTTCTAGCGTATAATGCTATGTAGTATAACCTTACAACGAATAACGTTACATAGTATTACGATATAACGTAAAACGTTATGTAGCATTACGATATAACGTATAACGTTATGTAGCATTACGATATAACGTATAACATTATGTAGCATTATGTTATTGCTTATAACGTTATATAGTATTACGATATAACGTATAACGTTATGTAGCATTACGATATAACGTATAACGTTATGTAGCATTACGGTAGAACGTATAGCGTCATGTAGCATTACGTTATAGCGTATAACGTTATGTAGTATTACGATATAACGTATAACGTTTTGTAGCAATACGAATTAACGTATAGCGATATATGGCATTACGATATAACGTATAACGGTATGTTGTATTACGATATAACATATAACGGAATGAATCATTACGATATAATGCATAACATTATGTAGCATTACGATATAACGTATAACGTTATGTAGCATTACGATATAACGTATAACGTTATTTTGCATTACGTTATAGCGTATAATGCTATGTAGTATAACCTTATGACGAATAGCGTTACATAGTATTACGATGTAACGTATAACGTTATGTAGCATTACGATATAACGTATAACGTTATGTAGCATTACGATATAACGTATAACGTTATGTAGCATTACGTTATAGCGTATAATGCTATGTAGTATAACCTTATAACGAATAACGTTACATAGTATTGCGCTGTAACGTATAACGTTATGTAGCATTACGACATAACGTGTAAGGTTATGTCGTATTACGATATAGCTTATAACGATACGTTGTATTACGATATAACGTATAACGTTATGTAGCTTTAGGTTACAACGTATGACATTATATAGTATTACGATATAACGTATAACGTTATATAGCATTACCATATAACATATAACGTTATGTAGCATTACGATATAACGTATAAGGTTATGTGGTAATACGATATAACGTATAACGTTATGTAGCATTACGATATAACGTATAACGTTATGTAGCATTACGTTATAGCGTATAATGCTATGTAGTATAACCTTATAACGAATAACGTTACATAGTATTACGATGTAACGTATAACGTTTTGTAGCATTACGTTATAGCGTATAATGCTATGTAGTAAAACCTTATAACGAATAACGTTACATAGTATTACGATGTAACGTATAACGCTATGTAGCATTGCGATATAACGTATAAGGTTATGTCGTATTACGATATAGCGTATAACCATATGTTGTATTACGATATAACGTATAACGTTATGTAGCATTACGATATAACGTATAACGTTATGTAGCATTACGATATAACGTATAACGTTATGTAGCATTACGTTATAGCGTATAATGCTGTGTAGTATAACCTTATAACGAATAACGTTACATAGTATTGCGATGTAACGTATAACGTTATGTAGCATTACGATATAACGTATAAGGTTATGTCGTATTACGATATAGGGTATAATGATATCATGTATTACGATATAACGTATAACGTTATGTAGCATTACGTTACAACGTATGACATTATATAGTATTACGATATAACATATAACGTTATGTAGCATTACGATATAACGTATGACATTATATAGTATTACGATATAACGTATAACGTTATGTAGCATTACGATATAACGTATTACGATATCTAGCATTACGTTATAGCGTATAATGCTATGTAGTATAACCTTATAACGAATAACGTTACATAGTATTACGATGTAACGTATAACGTTATGTAGCATTACGATATAACGTATATCATTATGTAGCATTACGATATAACGTATAACGTTATGTAGCATTACGATATAACGTATAACGTTATGTAGCATTACGTCATAGCGTATAACGTTATGTATCATTACGTTATAGCGTATCATGCTATGTAGTATAACCTTATAACAAATAACGTCACATAGTATTACGATGTAACGTATAACGTTATGTAGCATTACGATATAACGTATAAAGTTATGTAGTATTACGATATAACGTATAACGTTATACAGTATTACATTATAACGTGTAACGTTATGTAGCATTACGTTAAAGCGTATAGCGTTATGTAATATTACGACATATCGTATAACCTTATATGGTAATACGATATAACGTATAACGGACTGAATCATTACGATATAACGTATAACTTTATGTAGCATCACGATATAACGTATAGCGTTATGTAGCAATACGTTATAGCGTATAATGCTATGCAGTATAACCTTATAACGAATAACGTTACATATTATTGCGATGTAACGTATAACCTTATGTAGCATTACGATATAACGTATAAGGTTATGTCGCATTACGATATAGGGTATAACGATATCTTGTATTACGATATAACGTATAACGTTATGTAGCATTACGATATAGCGTATAACATTATGTAGTACTACGATACAACGTACAACGTTATGTCGTAGTACGATATAGCGTATAACGATATGTTGTATTACGATATAACGCATAACGTTATGTAGCATTACGTTATAGCGTATAATGCTATGTAGTAAAACCTTATAACGAATAACGTTACATAGTATTACGATGTAACGTATAACGCTATGTAGCATTACGATATAACGTATAAGGTTATGTCGTATTACGATATAGCGTATAACCACGTGTTGTATTACGATATAACGTATAACGTTATGTAGCATTACGTTACAACGTATGACATTATATAGTATTACGATATAACGTATAACGTTATGTAGCATTACGTTACAACGTATGACATTATATAGCATTACGATATAACGTATAACGTTACGTAGCATTACGTCATAGCGTATAATGCAATGTAGTATAACCTTATAACGAATAACGTTATGTAGTATTACGATATAAAGTATAACGTTATGTAGCATTACGATATAACGTATAAGGTTATATTGTAATACGATATAACGTATAACGTTATGTAGCATTACGATATCACGTATAACGTTATGTAGCATTACGTTATAGCGTATCATGCTATGTAGTATAACCTTATAACGAATAACGTTACATAGTATTACGATGTAACGTATAATGTTATGTAGCATTACGATATAACGTATAAGGTTATGTGGTATTACGATATAACGTATAACGATATGTACTATTACGTTATAAGGTATAAAGTTATGTAGTATTACGATATAACGTATAACGTTATACAGTATTACATTATAACGTGTAACGTCGTGTAGCATTACGTTATAGCGTATAGCGTTATGTAGCATTACGATATATCATATAACGTTATGTAGCATTACGTTATAGCGTATAATGCTATGTAGTATAACCTTATAACGAATAACGTTACATAGTATTACGATATAACGTAAAACGTTATGTAGCATTACGATATAACGTATAACGTTATGCAGCAACACGATATAACGTATAACATTATGTAGCATTATGTTATTGCTTATAACGTTATATAGTATTACGATATTACGTATAACGTTATGTAGCATTACGATATAACGTATAACGTTATGTAGCATTACGGTAGAACGTATAGCGTCATGTAGCATTACGTTATAGCGTATAACGTTATGTAGTATTACGATATAACGTATAACGTTATTCCGTATTACGATATACCGTATAACGTTTTGTAGCAATACGAATTAACGTATAGCGATATATGGCATTACGATATAACGTATAACGGTATGTTGTATTACGATATAACATATAACGGAATGAATCATTACGATATAATGTATAACATTATGTAGCATTACGATATAACGTATAACGTTATGTGGCATTACGTTATAGCGTATAATGCTATGTAGTATAACCTTATAACGAATAACGTTACATAGTATTACGATGTAACGTATAACGTTTTGTAGCATTACGATATAACGTATAACGTTATGTAGCATTACGATATAACTTATAACGTTATGTACTATTACGTTATAACGTATAACGTTATGTAGTATTACGATATAACGTATAACGTTACGTAGCATTACGATATAACGTATAAAGTTATGTGGCATTACGATATAACGTATAACGTTATATAGTATTACATTATAACGTATAACGTTATGTAGCATTACGTTATAGCGTATAGCGTTATGTAGCATTACGATATACCATATAACGTTATGTAGCATTACGATATAACGTACAACGTTATGTCGTATTGCGATATAACGTATAACGTTATGTAGCATTACGTTATAGCGTATAATGCTATGTAGTATAACCTTATAACGAATAACGTTACATAGTATTACGATGTAACGTATAACGTTATGTAGCATTACGATATAACGTATAAGGTTGTGTGGTAATACGATATAACGTATAACGATATGTACTATAACGTTATAAGGTATAAAGTTATGTAGTATTACGATATATCGTATAACGTTATACAGTATTACATTATAACGTGTAACGTTGTGTAGCATTACGTTATAGCGTATAGCGTTATGTAATATTACGACATATCGTGTAACCTTATATGTTAATACGATATAACGTATAACGGAATGAATCATTACGATATAACGTATAACTTTATGTAGCATCACGATATAACGTATAGCGTTATGTAGCATTACGGTATAGCGTATAATGCTATGTAGTATAACCTTACAACGAATAACGTTACATAGTATTGCGATGTAACGTATAACCTTATGTAGCATTACGATATAACGTATAAGGTTATGTCGTATTACGATATAGGGTATAACGATATCTTGTATTACGATATAACGTATAACGTTATGTAGCATTACGTTATAGCGTATAATGCTATGTAGTAAAGCCTTATAACGAATAACGTTACATAGTATTACGATGTAACGTATAACGTTATGTAGCATTACGATATAACGTATAACGTTATGTAGCATTACGATATAACGTATAACGTTATGTAGCATTACGTTATAGCGTATAATGCTGTGTAGTATAACCTTATAACGAATAACGTTACATAGTATTGCCATGTAACGTATAACGTTATGTAGCATTACGATATAACGTATAAGGTTATGTCGTATTACGATATAGGGTATAATGATATCATGTATTACGATATAACGTATAACGTTATGTAGCATTACGTTACAACGTATGACATTATATAGTATTACGATATAACATATAACGTTATGTAGCATTACGATATAACGTATGACATTATATAGTATTACGATATAACGTATAACGTTATGTAGCATTACGATATAACGTATAACGATATGTAGCATTACGTTATAGCGTATAATGCTATGTAGTATAACCTTATAACGAATAACGTTACATAGTATTACGATGTAACGTATAACGCTATGTAGCATTACGATATAACGTATAACGTTATACAGTATTACATTATAACGTGTAACGTTATGTAGCATTACGTTAAAGCGTATAGCGTTATGTAATATTACGACATATCGTATAACCTTATATGGTAATACGATATAACGTATAACGGACTGAATCATTACGATATAACGTATAACTTTATGTAGCATCACGATATAACGTATAGCGTTATGTAGCATTACGTTATAGCGTATAATGCTATGCAGTATAACCTTATAACGAATAACGTTACATATTATTGCGATGTAACGTATAACCTTATGTAGCATTACGATATAACGCTTAAGGTTATGTCGCATTACGATATAGGGTATAACGATATCTTGTATTACGATATAACGTATAACGTTATGTAGCATTACGATATAGCGTATAACGTTATGTAGTACTACGTTACAACGTACAACGTTATGTCGTAGTACGATATAGCGTATAACGATATGTTGTATTACGATATAACGCATAACGTTATGTAGCATTACGTTATAGCGTATAATGCTATGTAGTAAAACCTTATAACGAATAACGTTACATAGTATTACGATGTAACGTATAACGCTATGTAGCATTACGATATAACGTATAAGGTTATGTCGTATTACGATATAGCGTATAACCATGTGTTGTATTACGATATAACGTATAACGTTATGTAGCATTACGTTACAACGTATGACATTATATAGTATTACGATATAACGTATAACGTTATGTAGCATTACGTTACAACGTATGACATTATATAGTATTACGATATAACATATAACGTTATGTAGCATTACGATGTAACGTATGACATTATATAGTATTACGATATAACGTATAACGTTATGTAGCATAACGATATAACGTATAACGTTATGTAGCATTACGTTATAGCGGATAATGCTATGTAGTATAACCTCATAACGAACAACGTTACATAGTATTACGATATAACGTATAACGTTATGTAGCATTACGATATAACGTATAACGTTATGTAGCATTACGTCATAGCGTATAATGCTATGTAGTATAACCTTATAACGAATAACGTTATGTAGTATTACGATATAAAAGATAACGTTATGTAGCATTACGATATGACGTATAAGGTTATATTGTAATACGATATAACGTATAACGTTATGTAGCATTACGATATCACGTATAACGTTATGTAGCATTACGTTATAGCGTATCATGCTATGTAGTATAACCTTATAACGAATAACGTTACATAGTATTACGATGTAACGTATAACGTTATGTAGCATTACGATATAACGTATAACGTTATGTAGCATTACGATTTAACGTATAACGTTATGTAGCATTACGTTATAGCGTATAATGCTATGTAGTATAACCTTATAACGAATAACATTACATAGTATTGCGCTGTAACGTATAACGTTATGTAGCATTACGATATAACGTATAAGGTTATGTTGTATTACGATATAGCGTATAACGATATGTTGTATTACGATATAACGTATAACGTTATGTAGCTATAGGTTACAACGTATGACATTATATAGTAATACGATATAACGTATAACGTTATATAGCATTACCATATAACATATAACGTTATGTAGCATTACGTTATAGCGTATAATGCTATGTATTATAACCTTATAGCGAATAACGTTACATAGTATTACGATATAACGAATAACGTTATGTAGCATTACGATATAACGTATAAGGTTATATGGTAATACGATATAACGTATAACGATATGTACTATTACGTTATAACGCATAACGTTATGTAGCATTACGATATAAGGTATAACGTTATGTAGCATTAGGATATAACGTACAACGTTATGTCGTATTACGATATAACGTATAACGTTATGTAGCATTACGATATAACGTATAAAGTTATGTAGCATTACGATATAACGTATAACGTTATACAGCATTACATTATAACGTGTAACGTTATGTAGCATTACGTTATGGCGTATAATGCAATGTAGTATAACCTTATAACGAATAACGTTACATAGCATTACGATATAACGTAGGACATTCTGTAGCATTACGATATAACGTATAACGTTATGTAGCATTACGTCATCGCGTATAATGCTATGTAGTATAACCTTATAACGAATAACGTTACATAGTATTGCGATGTAACGTATAACCTTATGTAGCATTACGTTACAACGTATGACATTATATAGTACTACGATATAACGTATAACGTTATGTAGCATTACGATATGCCGTATAACGCTATGTAGCATTACGTTGTAGCGTATAATGCTATGTAGTATAACCTTATAACGAATAACGTTACATAGTATTACGATATAACGTATAACGTTATGTAGCATTACGTTACAACGTATGACGTTATATAGTATTACGATATAACATATAACGTTATGTAGCATTACGATATAACGTATGACATTATATAGTATTACCATATAACGTATAACGTTATGTAGCATTACGATATAACGTATAACGTTATGTAGCATTACGTTATAGTGTATAATGCTATGTAGTATAACCTTATAACGAATAACGTTACATGGTATTGCGATGTAACGTATAACGTTATGTAGCATTACGATATAACGTATAAGGTTATCTCGTATTACGATATAGGGTATAATGATATCTTGTATTACGATATAACGTATAACGTTATGTAGCATTACGTTACAACGTATGACATTATATAGTATTACGATATAACATAAACGTTATGTAGCATTACGATATAACGTATGACATTATATAGTATTACGATATAACGTACAACGTTATGTAGCATTACGATATAACGTATAACGTTATGTAGCATTACGTTATAGCGTATAACGTTATGTTGTATTACGATATAACGTATAACGTTATGTAGTACTACGATGTAACGTATAACGTTATGTAGCATTACGATATATCGTATAACGTTATGTAGCATTACGTTATAGCGTATAACGTTATGTTGTATTACGATATAACGTATAACGTTATGTAGTGTTACGTTATAACGTATAACGATATATGGTATTACGATATAACGTATAACGTTCTGTAGCATTACAATATAACGTATAACGTTATGTAGTATTACGATGTAACGTATAACGTTATGTGGCATTACGATATAACGCATAATGTTATGTAGCATTACGTTATAGCGTATATCGTTACGTAGTATTACGATATAACGTATAACGATATGTTGTATTACGATATAACGTATAACGTTATGTAGCATTACGTTATAACGTATAACGTTATGTAGTATTACGATATAACGTATAACGATATGTTGTATTACGATATAACGTATAACGTTATGTAGAATTACGATATAACGTATTACGTTA
>NW_025219978.1:1042431-1043641 GCF_014825855.1 Bombus pyrosoma | reverse complement strand
CATAACATTATACGTTATATCGTAATGCTACATAACGTGATTCGTTATAGCGTAATGCTAAATAACGTTATACGCTATAACGCAATGCTACATAACGTTATGCGTTATGACGTAATACTATATAACGTTATACGTTATATCGTATTACTATATAACGTTATACGTTATAACGTATTACTATATAACGTTATACGTTATAACATAATTCTACATAACGTTATACGCTGTAACGTAATACTATATAACGTTATACGTTATATCGTAATACTACATATCGTTATACTTTATATCGTAGTACCATATTACGTTATACGTTATATCGTATTACTATATAACGTTATACGTTATAACGTAATTCTACATAAAGTTTTACGTTATAACGTAATTCTACATATCGTTATACGTTATAGCGTAGTACCTCATAACGTTATGCGTCAAATCGTAATACCACATAACGTTATATGTTATAATGTAATACTACATAACGTTGTACGTTATATCGTAATACTATATAGCGATATACGTTCGTACGTAATACTACATAACGTTATACGTTATATCGTAACACTACATATCGTTATACGTTATATCGTAATACCATATAACGTTATACGTTCTATCGTAATACTACATATCGTTATACGTTATATCGTAATACAATATAACGTTATACGTTATATCGTAATTCTATATAACGTTATATGTTATAACGTAACATTACATAAAGTTATAAGTTATATCGTAATAGTATATACGTTATACGTTATAAGGTAATACTACATATCGTTATACGTTATAACATATTACCTTATAATGTTATACGGTATATCGCAATCCTATATAACGTTATACGTTATATCGTATTACTATATAACGTTATACGTTATAACGTATTACTATATAACGTTATACGTTATAACATAATTCTACATAACGTTATACGCTGTAACGTAATACTATATAACGTTATACGTTATATCGTAATACTACATATCGTTATACTTTATATCGTAGTACCATATAACGTTATACGTTATATCGTATTACTATAAAACGTTATACGCTATAACATAATTCTACATAACGTTATACGTTATAACGTAACACTACATATCGTTATACGTTTTATCGTAGTTCCATATAGCGTTTTTCATTGTAGCGTTATACTACATAACGTTATACGTTATAAGGTAATACTACATATCGTTAT
>NW_025219978.1:1040724-1041931 GCF_014825855.1 Bombus pyrosoma | reverse complement strand
TATGATATAACTCATAACGTTATATAGTATTATGATATAATGTATAACGTTATATAGTATTACGATATAACGTATAACGGTATGTGGTATTACATTATAAATTATAACGTTAAGTAGTATTACGATATAACGTATAACGTTATGTAGTATTAGATATAACGTATAACGTTATATGGTATTACGTTATAACGTATAACGTTATATAGTATTATGATATAACGTATAACGTTATATAGTATTATGATATAACGTATAACGTTATATAGTATTACGATATAACGTATAACGTTATATGGTATTACGATATAACGTATAACGTTATATGGTATTACGATATAACGTATAACGACATGTGGTATTACATTATAAAGTATAACGTTAAGTAGTATTATGATATAACGTATAACGTTATATGGTATTACGATATAACGTATAACGATATGTGGTATTACGTTATACCGTATAACGTTGTATAGTATTATGATATAACGCATAACGTTATATAGTATTATGATATAATGTATAACGTTATATAGTATTACGATATAACGTATAACGGTATGTGGTATTTCGTTATAACGTATAACGTTGTATAGTATTATGATATAACGCATAACGTTATATAGTATTATGATATAATGTATAACGTTATATAGTATTATGATATAACGTATAACGATATATAGTATTACGATATAACGTATAACATTATATGGTATTACGATATAACGTATAACGTTGTGTAGTATTATGATATAACGCATAACGTTATATAGTATTAAGATATAATGTATAACGTTATATAGTATTATGATATAACGTATAACGTTATATAGTATTACGATATAACGTATAACATTATATGGTATTACGATATAACGTATAACGTTATATAGTATTACCATATAACGTATAACGCTATATGGTATTACGATATAACGTATAACGATATGTGGTATTACATTATAAAGTATAACGTTTAGTAGTAGTATGATATAACGTATAACATTATATGGTATTACGATATAACGTATAACGATATGTGGTATTACTTTGTAATCAATAACGTTATATGGTATTACGATATAACGTATAACGTTATATGGTATTACGATATAACGTATAACGATATGTGGTATTACATTATAAATTATAACGTTAAGTAGTATTATGGTATAACGTATAACGTTATATGGTATTACGATAT
>NW_025219978.1:1037816-1040224 GCF_014825855.1 Bombus pyrosoma | reverse complement strand
CGTTATCTAGCATTACGATATGTCGTATAACGTTATGTATTTTTACGATATAGCATATAACGATATGTAATAATACGTTATAAAGTATAACGTTATGTGGTATTACGATATAACGTATAACGTTATATGGTAATACGATATAACGTATAACGTTATGTAGTTTTACGATATAGCATATAACGACATATAATAGTACGTTATAACGTATAACGTTACGTAGCATTACGTAATAACGAAAACGATATGTACTGTTACGATATAACGTATGACGATATGTAGTATTACGGTATAACGTATAATGTTATGTAGCATTACGGTATAACGTATAGCGTTATATAGTATTACGATATAACAAGTAACGTTATATGGTAATACGTTATAACGTCTAACGATATGTAGTATTACGATATAACGTATAACGATATGTGGTATTACGATATAACGTATAACGTTATATGGTAATACGTTATAACGTATAACGTTATGTTGCATTACGATATAACGTATAACGATATGTAGCATTACGATATGACGTATAACGTTATATAGTATTACGTTGTAACGTATAACGTTATGTAGTGTTACGATGTAAGGTTTAAAGTTATGTAGTATTACGTTATAGCGTATAACGTTATGTAGTGTTACGTTGTAACGTATAACGTTATATAGTATTACGATATAACGGATAACGTTATGTAGCATTACGATATGACGTATAACGTTATGCAGCATTACGATATAACGTATAACGTTATATAGTATTACGATATAACGTATAACGTTATGTAGTACTACGTTGTAACGTATAACGTTATGTAGTGTTACGTTATAACGTATGACGTTATATAGTATTACGATATAACGAATAACGTTATACGGTAATACGTTATAACATATAACGATATGTAGCATTACGATATAACGTATAACGTTATATAGTATTACGTTGTAACGTATAACGTCATGTAGTGTTACGATATAAGGTTTAAAGTTATGTAGCATTACGTAATAGCGTATAACGTTATGTAGTGTTACGATATAACGTATAATGTTATATAGCATTACGATATGACGTATAACGTTATGTAGCATTACGATATAACGTATAATGTTATGTAGCATTACGATATGACGTATAACGTTTTATAGTATTACGTTGTAAGGTACAACGTTATGTAGTGTTACGATATAAGGTTTAAAGTTATGTAGTATTACGTTCCAACGTATAACGTTATTTAGTATTACGATATAACGTATAACGATATGTAGTATTACAATATAACGTATAATGTAATGTAGCATTACGATATAACGTATAACGATATGTAGTATTACGATATAACGTATAATGTTATGTGGTATTACGATATACCGTATAACGTTATATGGTAATACGTTATAACGTATGACGATATGTACTATTACGACATAACGTGTAACGCTATGTAGTATTTGGTTACAACGTGTAACGTTATGTAGCATTACGATATAACGTATAACGATATGTTGTACGACGATATAACGTATAACGTTATATGGTAGTACTTTATAACGTATAACGATACCTAGTGTTACGATATAACGTATAATGTAATGTAGCATTACGATATAACGTATAACGTTATGTAGTGTTACGTTGTAACGTTTAACGTTATATAGTATTACGATATACCGTATAACGTTATATAGTAATACGTTATAACTTATAACGATATGTAGCATTACGATATAACGTATAACGTTATACAGTATTACGTTGTAACGTATAACCTTATGTAGTGTTACGATATAAGGTTTAAGGTTATGTAGCATTACGTTATAGCGTATAACGTTATGTAGTGTTACGTTGTAACGTATAACGTTATATAGTAATACGATATAACGGATAACGTCATGTAGTGTTTGGTTACAACGTGTAACGTTATGTAGCATTACGATATAACGTATAACGATATGTAGTATGACGATATAACGTATAACGTTATATGGTAGTACTTTATAACGTATAACGATATGTAGTATTACGATATAACGTATATCGTTAAATAATATTACCATATAACGTATAAAGCTATGTACTATTACGATATAACGTATATCGTTATACAGTATTACGTTGTAACGTATAACCTTATGTAGTGTTACGATATAAGGTTTAAAGTTATGTAGCATTACGTTATAGCGTATAACGTTATGTAGTGTTACGATGTAACGTATAACGTTATATAGTATTACGTTTTAACGTATAACGTTATGTAGTATTACGATATAACGCATAACGTTGTATGGTAATATGTTATAACGTATAACGATATGTAGTATTACGATATAACGGATAACGTTATATGGTAATACGTTATAACGTCTAACGATATGTAGTATTACGATATAACGCATAACGATATGTG
>NW_025219978.1:1036114-1037316 GCF_014825855.1 Bombus pyrosoma | reverse complement strand
ATACCATATAACGTTATACGTTATAACGTAATGCTACATAACGTTATACGTTATAACGTAATGCTACATAACGTTATACGTTATAACATATATCTACATAACGTTATACGTTATAACGTAATGCTACATAACGTTATACGATACATCCTAATACCATATAACGTTATACGCTATAACGTAATGCTACATAACGTTATACGTTATATCGTAATACTACATATCGTTATACGTTATAACGTAATGCTACATAACGTTATACGTTATAACATATATCAACATAGCGTTATACATTATAACGTAATGCTACATAACGTTATATGTTACATCGTAATACTACATAACGCCATACGTTATAACATATATCTACATATCGTTATACGTTATAACGTAATACCATATAACGTTATACGTTATAACGTAATGCTACATAACGTTATACGTTATATCGTAATGCTACACAACGTAGTAGGTTACATCCTAATACCATATAACGTTATACGTTGTAACGTAATACTATATAACATTATATGTTATAACGTAATACTACATATCGTTATATGTTATAACGTAATGCTACATAACGTTATACGTTGTATCGAAATGCTAAATAACGTTTTACGTTATAACATATATCTACATAGCGTTATACGTTATAACGTAATGCTACATAACGTTATATGTTATAACGTAATGCTACATAACGTTATACGATACATCCTAATACCATATAACGTTACACGCTTTAACGTAATGCTACATAACGTTATACGTTATAACATATATCTACATAGCGCTATATGTTATAACGTAATGCTACATAACGTTATACGTTACATCCTAGTACCATATAACGTTATACGTTATAACGTAATACTATATAACGTTATACGTAATAACGTAATGCTACATAACGTTATACGTTATATCGTAATACTACATATCGTTATATGTTATAACGTAATACTACATAACGTTATACGTTATATCGTAATGCTACATAACGTTTTACGTTATAACATATATCTACATAGCGTTATACGTTGTAACGTAATGCTACATAACGTTATACGTTATTACGTAATGCTACATAACGTTATACTTTTTAACATATATCTACATAGCGTTATACGTTATAACGTAATGCTACATAACGTTATACGTTACATCCTTATACCATATAACGTTATACGTTATAACGTAAT
>NW_025219978.1:1034420-1035614 GCF_014825855.1 Bombus pyrosoma | reverse complement strand
ACGTAGAACGTTATGTAGCATTACCTTATAACGTATAACGTTATGTGGTATTACGATATAACGTATTACGTTATGTAGTATTACATTATACCTTATAACGTTATATACTATTAGCTTATAAAGTATAACGTTATATAGTATCACGTTATAACGTATAACATTATATACCATTACGTTATGAAGTATAACGTTATGTGGTGTTACGATATAACGTATTACATTATGTAGTATTACATTATAACGTATAACGTTATATACTATTAGCTTATGACGTATAACGTTATGTAGTATTACGTTATAGCGTATAACGTTATGTAGCATTACAATATAACGTATAACGTTATGTGGTATTACGATACAACGTATTACGTTATGTAGTATTACAATATATCTTATAACGTTATATACTACTAGCTTATAACGTATAACGTTAAATAGTGTTACGTTATAACGTATAACGTTATATAGCATTCCGTTATAACGTATAACGTTATGTGGTATTACGATATAACGTATTACGTTATGTAGTATTACATTATACCTTATAACGTTATATACTATTAGCTTATACGTATAACGTTATATAGTATCACGTTATAACGAATAACGTTATATACCATTACGTTATAACGTATATCGTTATGTGGTACTACGATATAACGTATTACCTTATGTAGTATTACATTATAACGTATAACGTTATATACTATTAGCTTATGACGTATAACGTTATGTAGTATTACGTTATAGCGTATAACGTTATGTAGCATTACAATATAACGTATAACGTTATGTGGTATTACGATATAACGTATTACGTTATGTAGTATTACATTATACCATATAACGTTATATACTATTAGCTTATACGTATAACGTTATATAGTATCACGTTATAACGTATAACGTTATATACCATTACGTTATAACGTATATCGTTATGTGGTTCTACTATATAACGTATTACGTTATGTAGTATTACATTATAACGTTATACGTTATATACTATTAGCTTATAACGTATAACGTTATGTAGTATGACGTTATAACGTATAACGTTATATAGCATTTCCTTATAAACTATAACGTTGTGTGGTACTACGGTAAAACGTATAACGTTATGTGGTATAATATTATAACGTTTAACGTTATGTGATATTAAGATATGACGCATAACGTTATATTGTATTGCGT
>NW_025219978.1:1032728-1033920 GCF_014825855.1 Bombus pyrosoma | reverse complement strand
ATCGTATAACGTTATGTATTATTGCGTTGTATCGTATAACGTTATATAGCTTTGCGTTATGACGTATAACGTTATATAGCATTTCGTTATAACCTATAACGTTATGTAGCATTACGGTATAACACATAACGTTATATAGCATTACGTTATAACGTATAACGTTATGTAGCATTACGGTATAACGTATAACGTTATGTAGAACTATGATATAACGTATAACGTTTTATAGCATTACGTTATAACGTATAACGTTATATAGTATTACGTTATAACGTATAACGTTATAAAGCATTACGATATAACCTATTACGTAATATAGCATTACGGGATAACGTATAACGTTATATAGCATTACGTCATAACGTATAACGTTATGTAGCATTACGGTATAACACGTAACGTTATGTAGCATTACGGTATAACATATAACGTTATGTAGCATTACGGTATAACGTATAACGTTATGTAGCATGACGGTATAACGTATAACGTTATGTAGCATTATGATATAACGAATAACGTTATATAGCATTACGTTATAACGTATAACGTTGTATAGCATTTCGTTATAACGTATAACGTTATGTAGCATTACGGTATAACACGTAACGTTATGTAGCATTACGGTATAACACGTAACGTTCTGTAGCATTACGGTATAACGTATAACGTTATGTAGCATTATATGTATAACGTATGACGTTATGTAGCATTACGGTATAACGTATAACGTTATGTAGCATTATGATATAACGTATAACGTTATGTAGCATTATGATATAACGTATAACGTTATATAGCATTACGTTATAACGTATAACGTTATATAGCATTACGTTATAACGTATAACGTTATATAGCATTACGTTATAACGTATAACGTTATGTAGCACTACGGTATAACGTATAACGTTATATAGCATTACGTTATAACGTATAACGTTATATAGCATTACGTTATGACTTACATCGTTATATAGTGTTATGTTATGTCGTATAACGTTATATAGCATTGCGTTATGCCGAATAACGTTATATAGAGTTACGTTATAGCGTATAACGTTATGTATTATTGCGCTGTAACGTACAACGTTATGTATAATTGCGTTGTAACGCATATCGTTATATAGCATTACGTTATAACGTATAACATTATGTAGCATTACGGTATAACGTATAACGTTATGTAGCA
>NW_025219978.1:1031039-1032228 GCF_014825855.1 Bombus pyrosoma | reverse complement strand
TAACGTTGTACGTTATAACCTAATGATACATAACGTTATACGTTATATCGTAATACTACATAACGTTATACGTTATATCGTTATACTATATAACGTTATACGTTTTATCGTTATACTACGTAACGTTATATGTTATAATGCAATAGTACATAGCGTTATACGTTATAACATAATAGTGCATATCGTTATACGTTATAACCTATTGCTACATAACGTTATACGTTACTTCGTAATACTACGTAACGTTATACGTTATAACACAGTAGTACATAACGTTATACGTTATAACCTAATGCTACATAACGTTATACGTTATAACATAATAGTACACAACGTTATACGTTATAACACAATAGTACATTCCGTTATACGTTATATCGTAATACTACATAACGTTATACGTTATAACATAATAGTACATAACGTTATACGTTATAACCTAATTCTACATAACGTTATACGTTATACCGTAATACTACATAACGTTATACGTTATAACACAATAGTACATAACGTTATACGTTACAACTTACTGCTACATAACGTTATACGTTATATCATAATAGTACACAACGTTATACGTTATAACCTATTGCTACATAACGTTATACGTTATATCGTAATACTACATAACGTTATACGTTATAACATAATAGTACATTACGTTATACGTTATAACACAATAGTACATAACGTTTAACGTTATAACCTACTGCTACATAACGTTATACGTTATATCGTGATACTACATAACGTTATACGTTATATCGTGATACTACATAACGTTATACCTTATAACCTGATGCTACATAACGTTATACGTTATATCGTAATACTACATAATGTTATACGTTATATCGTAGTACTACATAACGTTATACGTTATAACATAATAGTACATTACGTTATACGTTATAACACAATAGTACATAACGTTATACGTTATAACCTAATGCTACATAACGTTATACGTAATAACCTAATGCTACGTAACGTTATACGTTAATCGTAATACTACATAACGCTACACGTTATAGCAGAATAGTACATAACGTTATACGTTATAACCTAGAGCTACATAACGTTATACGTTACTTCGTAATACTACGTGACGTTACACGTTATATCGTTATACTATATAGCGTTATACGTCTTATCGTTATACTACATAACGTTATACGCTATGACG
>NW_025219978.1:1029351-1030539 GCF_014825855.1 Bombus pyrosoma | reverse complement strand
ATATAACGTATAACGATATGTAGCATTACGTTATAACGTATAACGCTATATAGTATTACGTTATAACGTATTACGTTATATGGTATTAGGGTGTAACGTATAACGTTATGTAGCATTACGTTATAACGTATAACGCTATGTAGATATATGTTATAACGTATAACGCTATGTAGATATATGTTATAATGTATAACGTTATGTAGCATTACGTTATAACGTATAACGCTATGTAGATATATGTTATAACGTATAACGTTATGTAGCATTACGTTATAACGCATAACGTTATGTAGCATTACGTTATAACGTATAACGTTATATAGTATTACGTTATAACGTATAACGTTATATGGTATTAGGATGTAACGTATAACGTTATATAGCAATACATTATAACGTATAACGTTATATGGTATTAGGATGTAACGTATAACGTTATGTAGCATTACGTTATAGCATATAGCGATATGCAGTATTACGTTATAACATATAGCGGTATGTAGTATTACGATATAACGTATAACGTTATGTAGCATTACGTTATAACGTATAACGCTATGTAGATATATGTTATAACGTATAACGTTATGTAGCATTACGTTATAACATATAGCGGTATGTAGTATTACGATATAACGTATAACGTTATGTAGCATTACGTTATAACGTATAACGCTATATTATTACGTTATAACGTATAACGTTATGTCATATTACGGTATAACGTAAAACGTCATGTAGTATTACGTTATAGCGTATAACGTTATGTAGCATTACTTTATAACGTATAACGTTATCCGGATATATATTATAACGTATAACGTTATATGGTATTACGTTATAACGTATAACGTTATATGGCATTAGGATGTAACCTATAACGTTATGTAGCATTACGTTATAACATATAGCGGTATGTTGTATTACGATATAACGTATAATGTTATGTAGCATTACGTTATAACGTATAACGCTATATAGTATTACGCTATAACGTATAACGTTATATGGCATTAGGATGTAACGTATAACGTTATGTAGCATTACGTTATAACATATAGCGGTATGTAGTATTACGATATAACGTATAACGTTATGTAGCATTACGTTATAACGTATAACGCTATATTATTACGTTATAACGTATAACGTTATATGGTATTAGGATGTAACGTATAACGTTATGTA
>NW_025219978.1:1022914-1028851 GCF_014825855.1 Bombus pyrosoma | reverse complement strand
CGTTATATCATAATACTACATAACGGTATACGTTATATCGTAATACTACATAATGATAACGTTATATCGTGATACTACATAACGTTATACGTTATAACCTAATGCTACATAACGTTATAAGTTACATCGTAATACTACGTAACGTTATACATTATAACGCAATAGTATATAACGTTATCCGTTATAACACAGTAGTACAGAACGTTATACGTTATAACCTAATGCTACATAACGATATACGTTATATCCTAATACTACATAACGTTATAAGTTATAACATAACAGTACATAATGTTATACGTTACATCGTAATACTACGTAACGTTATACCTTATAACGCAATAGTACATAAAGTTATACGTTTTAACATAATAGTACATAAAGTTATACGTTATAAGCTAATGCTACATAACGTTATAAGTTATATGGTAATACTACATAACGTTATACGTTATAACATAATGGTACATAACGTTATACGTTAAAACTTAATGCTACATAACGTTATACGTTATAACACAATAGTACATAACGTTATACGTTAAAACTTAATGCTACATAACGTTATACGTTATAACACAATAGTACATAACGTTATACGTTATAACCTGATGCTACATAACGTTATACGTTATATCGTGATACTACATAACGTTATACGTTATAGCACAATAGTACATAACGTTATACGTTATGACCTAATGCTACATAACGTTATACGTTATAACACAATAGTACATAACGTTATACGTTATAACACAATAGTACATAACGTTATACGTTATAACCTAATGCTACATAACGTTATACGTTATAACCTAATGCTACATAACGTAATGCGTTTTATCGTTATTCTACATACCGTTATACGTTATAACGTAATAGTACATAACGTTATACGGTATAACATAATAGTACATAACGTTGTACGTTATAACCTTATGCTACATAACGATATACGTTATATCGTAATAATACATAACGTTATACGTTATATCGTTATACTATATAACGTCATACGTTATAACGTAATGCTACATAACGTTACACGTTATATCGTTACACTATATAACGTTATACGTTATAACGTAATGGTACATAACGTTATACGTTATAACCTCATGCTACATAACGATATACGTTATATCGTAATAATACATAACGTTATACGTTATAACACAATAGTACATAACGTTATACGTTAAAACCTAATGCTACATAACGTTATGCGTTTTATCGTTATACTACATATCGTTATACGTGATAACGTAATAGTACATAACGTTATACGTTATAACATAATAGTATATAACGTTATACGTTACAACCTAATGCTACATAACGTTATACGTTACATCGTAATGCTACGTAACGTTATACATTATAACGCATTAGTACATAACGTTATCCGTTATAACATAATAGTACATAACGTTATACGTTATAACCTAATGCTACATAACGTTATACGTTTTATCGTTATACTACATATCGTTATACGTTATAACGTAATAGTACATAACGATATACGTTATAACATAATAGTACATAACGTTATACGTTATAACCTAATGGTACATAACATTATACGTTATATCGTAATACTACATAACGTTAAAAGTTATAACATAACAGTACATAACGTTATACGTTATAACCTTATGCTACACAACGATGTACGTTATATCGTAATAATACATAACGTTATTCGTTATAACACAATAGTACATAACGTTATACGTTATAACCTAATGCTACATAACGTTATACGTCATATCGTAACACTAGATAACGTTATACGCTATAACACAATATTACATAACGTTATACGTTATAACCTAATGCTACATAATGATATACGTTATATCGTAATACTATATAACTTTATACGCTATAACGTAATACTACATAACGTTATACGTTATAACCTAATGCTACATAACGATATACGTTATATCGGAATACTACATAACGTTGTACGTTATAACATAATAGTACATAACGTTATACGTTATAACCTAATGCTACATAACGTTATACGTTATAACATAATGGTACACAACGTTATACGTTATAACCTAATGCTACATAACGATATACGTTATATCGGAATACTACATAACGTTGTACGTTATAACATAATAGTACATAACGTTATACGTTAGATCGTAATGCCACATAACGTCATACGTTATAAAGTAATACTACATTATGTCATACGTTATAACGTTATACCACATAACGTTAACCGTTATAAAGTATTACCATATAACGTTATACGTTATGTGATAATACTACATAACGGTATACGTTATATCGTAATACTACATAATGATAACGTTATATCGTGATACTACATAACGTTATACGTTATAGCACAATAGTACATAACGTTATACGTTATAGCCTAATGCTACATAACGTTATACGTTATAACACAATAGTACATAACGTTATACGTTATAACGTAATAGTACATAACGTTATACGTTATAACCTTATGCTACATAACGATATACGTTATATCGTAATAATACATAACGTTATTCGTTATAACACAATAGTACAAAGCGTTATACGTTATAACCTAATGCTACATAACGTTATACGTTATATCGTAACACTAGATAACGTTATACGTTATAACACAATATTACATAACGTTATACGTTATAACCTAATGCTACATAACGATATACGTTATATCGTAATACTAGATAACTTTATACGCTATAACATAATAGTACATAATGTTATACGTTATAACCTAATGCTACATAACGATATACGTTATATCGGAATACTACATAACGTTATACGTTATAACATAATAGTACATAACGTTATACGTTATAAACTAATGCTACATAACGTTATACGTTATAACATAATGGTACACAACGTTATACGTTATAACCTAATGCTACATAACGTTATACGTTATATCGTAATGCCACATAACGTCATACGTTATACAGTAATACTACATTATGTCATACGTTATAACGTTATACTACATAACGTTAACCGTTGTAAAGTATTACCATATAACGTTATACGTTATATCATAATACTACATAACGGTATACGTTTTATCGTTATACTACATAACGTTATACGTTATAACGTAATAGTACATAACGTTATACGTTATAACCTAATGCTACATAACGTTATACGTTATAACCTAATGCTACATAAGGTTATACGTTATAACACAATAGTACATAACGTTATACGTTATAACACAATAGTACATAACGTTATACGTTATAACCTAATGCTACATAACGTTATACGTTATATCGTAATACTACATAACGTTATACGTTATAACGTAATAGTACATAACGTTATACGTTATAACCTAATGCTACATAACGATATACGTTATATCGTAATACTACATAACGTTATACGTTATAACATAATAGTACATAACGTTATACGTTATAACCTAATGCTACATAACGTTATACGTTATACCACAATAGTACATAACGTTATACGTTATATCACAACAGTACATAACGTTATACGTTATAACACAATAGTACATGACGTTATACGTTATAACCTAATGCTACATAACGATATACGTTATATCGTAATACTACATAACGTTATATGTCATAACATAATAGTACATAACGTTATACGTTATAACCTAGTGGTACATAACATTATACGTTATATCGTAATACTACATAACGTTAAAAGTTATAACATAATAGTACATAACGTTATACGTTATAACCTTATGCCACATAACGATATACGTTATATCGTAATAATACATAGCGTTATACGTTATAACATAATAGTACATAACGTTATACGTTATAACCTAATGCTACATAACGTTATACGTTATATCGTAATAATACATAACGTTATTCGTTATAACACAATAGTACATAACGTTATACGTTATAACCTAATGCTACATAACGTTATACGTTATATCGTAACACTAGATAACGTTATACGTTATAACACAATATTACATAACGTTATACGTTATAACCTAATGCTACATAACGATATACGTTAAATCGTAATACTAGATAACTTTATACGCTATAACATAATAGTACATAACGTTATACGTTATAACCTAATGCTACATAACGATATACGTTATATCGGAATACTACATAACGTTATACGTTATAACATAATAGTACATAACGTTATACGTTATAAACTAATGCTACATAACGTTATACGTTATAACATAATGGTACACAACGTTATACGTTATAACCTAATGCTACATAACGTTATACGTTATATCGTAATGCCACATAACGTCATACGTTATACAGTAATACTACATTATGTCATACGTTATAACGTTATACTACATAACGTTAACCGTTGTAAAGTATTACCACATAACGTTATACGTTATATCATAATACTACATAACGGTATACGTTTTATCGTTATACTACATAACGTTATACGTTATATCGTAATACTACATAACGTTAAAAGTTATAACATAATAGTACATAACGTTATACGTTATAACCTTATGCCACATAACGATATACGTTATATCGTAATAATACATAGCGTTATACGTTATAACACAATAGTACATAACGTTATATGTTATAACCTAATGCTACATAACGTTATGCGTTTTATCGTTATACTACATATCGTTATGCGTTATAACGTAATAGTACATAACGTTATACGTTATAACATAATAGTATATAACGTTATACGTTACAACCTAATGCTACATAACGTTATACGTTACATCGTAATACTACGTAACGTTATACATTATAACGCATTAGTACATAACGTTATCCGTTATAACATAATAGTACATAACGTTATACGTTATAGCCTAATGCTACATAACGTTATACGTTATATCGTAATACTACATAACGTTATACGTTATAACATAATAGTACATAACGTTATACGTTATAACCTAATGCTACATAACGTTATACGTTATACCACAATAGTACATAACGTTATACGTTATATCACAACAGTACATAACGTTATACGTTATAACACAATAGTACATGACGTTATACGTTATAACCTAATGCTACATAACGATATGCGTTATATCGTAATACTACATAACGTTATATGTCATAACATAATACTACATAACGTTATACGTTATAACCTAATGGTACATAACATTATACGTTATATCGTAATACTACATAACGTTAAAAGTTATAACATAATAGTACATAACGTTATACGTTATAACCTTATGCCACATAACGATATACGTTATATCGTAATAATACATAGCGTTATACGTTATAACACAATAGTACATAACGTTATATGTTATAACCTAATGCTACATAACGTTATGCGTTTTATCGTTATACTACATATCGTTATACGTTATAACGTAATAGTACATAACGTTATACGTTATAACATAATAGTATATAACGTTATACGTTACAACCTAATGCTACATAACGTTATACGTTACATCGTAATACTACGTAACGTTATACATTATAACGCATTAGTACATAACGTTATCCGTTATAACATAATAGTACATAGCGTTATACGTTATAACCTAATGCTACATAACGTTATACGTTATATCGTAACACTACATAACGTTAAAAGTTATAACATAACAGTACATAACGTTATACGTTATAACCTCATGCTACATAACGATATACGTTATATCGTAATAATACATAACGTTATTCGTTATAACTCAATAGTACATAACGCTATACGTTATAACCTAATGCTACATAACGTTATACGTTATATCGTAACACTAGATAACGTTATACGTTATAACACAATATTACATAACGTTATACGTTATAACCTAATGCTACATAACGATATACGTTATAACGTAATACTAGATAACTTTATACGTTATAACACAATAGTACATAACGTTAT
>NW_025219978.1:1021230-1022414 GCF_014825855.1 Bombus pyrosoma | reverse complement strand
CGTAATAATACATAATGTTATACGTTATAACGTAATACTACATAACATTTCACGTTATAACGTATCTTTCATATAACGATATACGTTATAACGTATTACCATATAGCGATGTACGTTATAACGTAATAATACATAACGTTATACGTTATAACGTAATACTACTGAACGTTGTTCGTTATAACGTACTACTGTATAACGACATACGTTATAACGTAATAATACATAATGTTATACATTTTAATGAAATACTACATAACGTTATACGATGTAACGTAATACTACATAACGTTTTTCGTTATAACGTATTACTATATAACGATATACGTTATAACGTACTACCATATAACGATATACGTTATAACGTAATATTACATAAGGTTATACGTTATAACGTATTACCATATAACGATATACGTTATAACGTAATATTAAATAATGTTATACGTTATAACGTAATACTACTGAACGTTGCTCGTTATAACGTACTACTATATAACGATATACGTTATAACGTAATAATACATAATGTTATACATTTTAATGAAATACTACATAACGTTATACGATGTAACATAATACTACGTAACGTTGTTCGTTATAACGTATTACTATATAACGATTGACGTTATAACGAAATGCTATATGACGTTATTCGTTATAACGTATTACCATAAAACGATATACGTTATAACGTAATAATACATAATGTTATACGTTATAACGAAATACCACTGAACGTCGTACATCATAACGTACTAGCATATAACGACATACGTTTTAACGTATTACCATATAACGACATACGTTTTAACGTATTACCATATAATGATATACCTTATAACGTAATATTACATAAGGTTATACGTTATAACGTATTACCATAAAACGATATACGTTATAACGTAATATTAAATAATGTTATACGTAATAACGAAATACTACTGAACGTTATACATTATAACGTACTACTATATAACTATGCACGTTGTAAGGAACTACTACTGAACGTTATACGTTATAACGTAATACAACTGAACGTTGTTCGTTATTACGTACTACTATACAACGATATACGTTATAAAGTAATACTACATAACGTTGTACGTTATAACGTAATACTACATAACGTTATACGATGTAACGTAATACTACATAACGTTATACGTTATAACGTAATACTACTG
>NW_025219978.1:1019547-1020730 GCF_014825855.1 Bombus pyrosoma | reverse complement strand
ATCGTAATACTATATAACGTTTTACGTTGTAACGTTATACTACATAACGTTATACGTTATATCGTAATACTAAATAAGGTTTTACGTTGTATCGTTATGCTACATAACGTTATACGTTATAACGTAATAGTACATAACGTTATACGTTATAACGTAACACTACATAACGTTATACGTTATAACGTAACACTACATAACGCTATACGTTATAACGTAGTGCTACATAACGTTATACGTTAGATCGCAATACTATATAACGTTATACGTTGTAACGTAATACTACATAACGTTATACGTTATATCGTAATACTATATAACGTTATACATTATATCGTAATACTACATATCGTTATACGTTAGATCGTATTGCTATATAACGTCATACGTTATATCGTAATGCTACATAACGTTATACGCTACAACGTAATGCTACATAACGTTACAGGTTGTAATGTAATACTACATAACGTTATACGTTATATCGTAATAGAATATAACGTTTTACGTTGTAACGTTATACTACATAACGTTATACGTTATAACGTAATAGTACATAACGTTATACGATATAACGTAACACTACATATCCTTATACGTTATAACATATAACCTTGTAACGTCATACGTTATATCATAATACTATATAACTTTATATGTTGTAAGGTATTACTACATAACGTTATACCTTATATCGTAATGCTACATAACGTGATACGTTGTATCGTAATACTGTATAGAGTCATACGTTGTAACGTAATGCTATATCGAGTCATACATTGTATCGTAATACTACATATTGTTATACCGTATATCGTAATGCTACTTAACATTATACGTTATATCGTAATGCTACATAACCTTATTCCATATATCGTAATGCTACAAAACGTTATACGTTATATCATATTGCTACATAACGTTATACGCTATAACGTAATGCTACATATCGTTATACGTTATATCGTAATGCTACCTAAAGTTATACGTTATATGGTAATGCTACACAACGTTATGCGTTATATCGTAATAATATATAGAGTCACACGTTGTAACGTAATGCTATATAGAGTCATACATTGTATCGTAATACTACATAACGCTATACGATATATCGTAATACTACATATTGTTATACCTTATAACGTAATGCTACATAACGTTATACGTTATATCGTAATGCTAC
>NW_025219978.1:1014316-1019047 GCF_014825855.1 Bombus pyrosoma | reverse complement strand
AGTATTACGTTATAACGTATAACATCATGTTATATTACGATATAACGTATAACGTCATGTAGTATTACGTTATAGCGTATAACGTTATGTAGCATTACGATATAACGTATAACGTTATGTAGCATTACGTTATAACGTATAACGTTATATATTATTACGTTATATCGTATAACGTTATATGGTATTAGGATGTAACGTATAACGTTATGTAGCATTACGCTATAACGTATAACGGTATGTAGATATATGTTATAACGTATAACGTTATGTAGCATTACGTTATAACGTATAACGTTATATGGTATTTAGATGTAACGTATAACGTTATGTAGCATTAAGTTATAACGTATAACGTTGTCTAGATATATGTCATAACGTATAACGTTATGTAGCATTGCGTTATAACGTATAACGCTATGTAGATATATGTTATAACGTATAACGTTATGTAGCATTACGTTATAACGTATAACGTTATATAGTATTACGTTATAACGTATAACGATATATGGTATTAGGATGTAACGTATAACGTTATGTAGCACTACGTTATAACGTATAACGCTATGTAGATGTATGTTATAACGTATAAGGTTATGTAACATTACGTTATAACGTATAACGTTATGTAGATATATGTTATAACGTATGGCGTTATATAGTATTACGTTATAACGTATAACGTTATATGGTATTACGTTATAACGTATAACGTTATATGGTATTAGGATGTAACGCATAACGTTATGTAGCACTACGTTATAACGTATAACGCTATGTAGATATATGTTATAACGTCAAATGTTATGTAGCATTACGTTATAACGTATAACGTTATATGGTATTAGGATGTAACGTATAACGTTATGTAGCATTACGTTATAACGTATAACGCTATGTAGATTTATGATATAACGTATAACGTTATGTAGCATTTCGTTATAACGTATAACGTTATATGGTACTACGTTATAACGTATAACGTTATATGGTATTAGGATGTAACGTATAACGTTATGTAGCATTACGTTATAACTTATAACGCTATGTATATATATGTTATAACGTATAACGTTATGTAGCATTACGTTATAACATATAACGTTATATAGTATTACGTTATAACGTATAACGTTATGTGGTATTAGGATGTAACGTACAACGTTATGTAGCTTTACGTTATAACGTATGACGTTATGTAGATATATGTTATAACGTATAACGTTATATAGTGTTACGATACAACGTATAACGGTATGTAGTATCACGTTATAGCATATAACTATATGTAGTATTACGATATAACGTATAACGTTATGTAGCATTACGTTATATCGTATAACGCTATGTATATATATGTTATGACGTATAACGTTATGTAGCAAGACGTTATAACAAATAACGTTATGTCGAATATGTTATAACGTATGGCGTCATGTAGTATTACGATATAACATATAACGTTATTTAACATTGCGTTATAACGTATAACGTTATGTACATATATGCTATAACGTATAACGTTATGTAGCATTGCGTTATAACGTATAGCGTTGTATAGTATTACGTTATAACGTATAACGTTATATGTTATTAGGATGTAACGTATAACGTTATGTAGCATTACGTTATAACGTATAACGCTATGTATGTATATGTTATAACGTATAACGTTATGTAGCATTACGTTATAACGTATAACGTTATATAGTATTACGTTATATCGTATAACGTTATGTGGTATTAGGATGTAACGTACAACGTTATGTAGCTTTACGTTATAACGTATGACGTTATGTAGATATATGTTATAACGTATAACGTTATATAGTGTTAGGATACAACGTATAACGGTATGTAGTGTTACGTTATAACGTATAACGCTATTTAGATATATGTTATAACGTATAACGTTATATAGTATTACGTTATAACGTATAACGATATGTAGCATTACGTTTTAACGTATAACGTTATATAGTATTACGTTATAACGTATAACGTTATGTAGATATATGTTATAACGTATGGCGTTATGTAGTATTACGATATAACGTATAACGTTATGTAGCTTTACGTTATAACGTATAACGCTATGTAGATATATGTTATAACGTATAACGTTATATAGTATTACGTTATAACGTATAACGTTATGTAGTATTACGTTATAACGCATAACGTTATGTAATATTACGCTATAACGTATAACGTCATGTAGTATTACGTTATAGCGTATAACGTTATGTAGCATTACGTTATAACGCATAACGTTTTGTAATATTACGATATAGCGTATAACGTCATGTAGTATTACGTTATAGCGTATAACGTTATGTAGCATTACGTTATAACGCATAACGTTATATAGTATTACGTTAGAACGTGTAACGTTATATGGTATTAGGATGTAATGTATAGCGTTATATAGCATTACGTTATAACGTATAACGCTATGTTGATATATGTTATAACGTATATCGTTATGTAGTATTACGTCATAACATATAACAATATGTAGTATTACGATATAACGTATAACGTTATGTAGTATTACGTTATAACGTATAACGTTATGTAGTATTACGTTATAACGTATAACATTGTGTTATATTACGATATAGCGTATAACGTCATGTAGTATTACGTTATAGCGTATAACGTTATGTAGCATTACGTTATAACGCATAACGTTATATAGTATTACGTTATAGCGTATAACGTTATGTAGCATTACGATATAACGTATAACGTTATGCAGCATTACGTTATAACGTATAACGTTATATAGTATTACGTTATAACGTATAACGTTATATGGTATTAGGATGTAACGTATAATGTTATGTAGCATTACGTTATAACGTATAACGGTATGTAGATATATGTTATAACGTATAACGTTATGTAGCATTACGTTATAACGTATAACGTTATAAAGTATTACGTTATAACGTATAACGTTATATGGTGTTAGGATGTAACGTATAACGTTATGTAGCATTAACTTATAACGTATAACGTTATGTAGGTATATGTTATAACGTATGGCGTTATGTAGCATTGCGTTATAACGTATAACGTTGTATAGTATTACGTTATAACGTATAACGTTATATGGTATTAGGATGTAACGTATAACGTTATGTAGCATTACGTTATAACGTATAACGCTATGTAGATATATGTTATATCTGATAACGTTATGTAGCATTTCGATATAACGTATAAGGTTATATGGTGCTACGTTATAACGTATAACGTTATGTAGCATTACGTTATATCGTATAACGTTATATAGTATTACGTTATAACGTATAACGTTATGTGGTATTAGGATGTAACGTATAACGTTATGTAGCATTACGTTATATCGTATAACGCTATGTATAAATATGTTATAACGTATAACGTTATATAGCATTATGTTATAACGTATAACGTTATACAGAATTATGTTATAGCGTATAACGTTATATGGTATTAGGATGTAACGTATAACGTTATGTAGCATTACGTTATAACGTATAACGCTATGTAGATATATGTTATAACGTATAACGTTAGGTAGTATTGCGTTAAAACGTATAGCGTTATGTGGTATTACGTTATAACGTATAACGTTATGTAATATTACGATATAACGTATAACGTTATACGGTATTAGGATGTAACGTATAACGTTATGTAGCATTACGTTATAACGTATAACGCTATGTATATATATGTTACAACGTTTAACGTTATGTAGCATTACGTTATAACGAATAACGTTATATAGTATTACGTTATAACGTATAACGTTATGTGGTATTAGGATGTAACGTACAACGTTATGTAGCTTTACGTTATAACGCATAACGCTATGTAGATATATGTTATAACGTATAACGTTATGTAGCATTACGTTATAACGTACAACGTTATATAGCATTACGTTATAACGTATAACGTTATATGGTATTAGGATGTAACGTATGACGTTATGTAGCATTACGTTATAACGCATAACGCTATGTATATATATGTTATAACGTATAACGTTATGTAGCATTACGTTAAAACGTATAACGTTATATAGTATTACGTTATAACGTATAACGTTATGTGGTATTAGGATGTAACGTACAACGTTATGTAGCTTTACGTTATAACGTATGACGTTATGTAGATATATGCTATAACGTATAACGTTATATAGAGTTACGATACAACGTATAACGGTATGTAGTATTACGTTATAACGTATAACGTTATGTAGGTATATGTTATAACGTATGGCGTTATGTAGCATTGCGTTATAACGTATAACGTTGTATATTATTACGTTATAACGCATAACGTTATATGGTATTAGGATGTAACGTATAACGTTATGTAGCATTACGTTATAACGTATAACGCTATGTAGATATATGTTATAACTGATAACGTTATGTAGCATTTCGTTATAACGTATAAGGTTATATGGTACTACGTTATAACGCATAACGTTATATGGTATTAGGATGTAACGTATAACGTTATGTAGCATTACGTTATAACGTATAACGTTATGTGGTATTAGGATGTAACGTATAACGTTATGTAGCATTACGTTATAACGTATAACGCTATGTAGATATATGTTATAACGTATAACGTTATGTAGCATTACGTTATAACGTATAACGTTATATAGAATTATGTTATAGCGTATAACGTTATATGGTATTAGGATGTAACGTATAA
>NW_025219978.1:1011464-1013816 GCF_014825855.1 Bombus pyrosoma | reverse complement strand
ATATAACGTATAACGATATGTAGCATTACGTTATAGCGTATAACGTTATGTAGTATTACGATATATCGTATAATAATATGTAGTATTAAGATATAATGTAAAACGTTATGTACTATTACATTATAACGATTAACGTTATGTAGTATTACAATATAACGTATAACGTTATGTAGCATTACGTAATAACGTATAACGATATGTAGTATTAGGATACAACGCATAACGACATATGGTATTACGATATAACGTATAACGTTATGTAGCACTACGATATAACGTATAACGAAATGTAGCATTACGTTATAGCGTATAACGTTATGTAGTATTACGATATATCGAATAATGATATGTAGTATTAAGATATAATGTAAAACGTTATGTACTATTACGTTATAACGATTAACGTTATGTAGTATTACGATATAACGTATAACGTTATGTAGCATTACGTTATAGCGTATAACGTTATGTAATATTGCGATACAACGTGTAACGATATGTAGCATTACGGTATAACGAATAACGTTATGTAGCATTACGATACAACGCATAACGATATATGGTATTACGATATAACGTATAACGTTATGTAGCACTACAATATAACGTATAACGTTATGTAGCATTACGTTATAGCGTATAACGTTATGTAGTATTACGATATATCGTATAACGATATGTAGTATTAAGATATAACGTAAAACGTTATGTACTATTACGTTATAGCGTATAACGATATGTAGTATTAGGATACAACGCATAACGATATATGGTATTACGATATAACGTATAACATTATGTAGCACTACGATATAACGTATAACGATATGTAGCATTACGTTATAGCGTATAACGTTATGTAGTATTACGATATATCGAATAATGATATGTAGCGTTAAGATATAATGTAAAACGTTATGTACTATTACGTTATAACGATTAACGTTATGGAGTATTAGGATATAACGTATAACGTTATGTAGCATTACGTAATAACGTATAACGATATATGGTATTACGATATAACGTATAACGATATGTTGTATTACGTTATAACGATTAACGTTACGTAGTATTACGATATAACGTATAACGTTATGTAGCATTACGTACTAACATGTAACGATATATGGTATTACGATATAACGTATAACGATATGTTGTATTACGATATAACCTATAACGTTATGTAGCACTACGATATAACGTATCACGATATGTAGCATTACGTTATAGCGTCTAACGTTATGTAGTATTACGATATATCTTATAATAATATGTAGTATTAAGATATAATGTAAAACGTTATGTACTATTACATTATAACGATTAACGTTATGTAGTATTACAATATAACGTATAACGTTATGTAGCATTACGTAATAACGTATAACGATATATGGTATTACGATATAAGGTATAACGATATGTTGTACTACGATATAACCTATAACGTTATGTAGCATTACGTTACAACGTATGACGCTATATAGTATTACGATATAACGTATAACGTTATGGAGCATTTCGCTATAGCGTATAACGTTATGTAGTATTACGATATATCGTATAACGATATGTAGTATTAAGATATAACGTAAAACGTTATGTACTATTACGTTATAGCGTATAACGATATGTAGTATTAGGATACAACGCATAACGATATATGGTATTACGATATAACGTATAACGTTATGTAGCACTACGATATAACGTATAACGATATGTAGCATTACGTTATAGCGTATAACGTTATGTAGTATAACGATATATCGAATAATGATATGTAGTATTAAGATATAATGTAAAACGTTATGTACTATTACGTTATAACGATTAACGTTATGTAGTATTACGATATAACGTATAACGTTATGTAGCATTACGTAATAATGTATAACGATATATGGTATTACGATATAACGTATAACGATATGCTGTATTACGATATAACCTATAACGTTATGTAGCACTTCGATATAACGTACAACGATATGTAGCATTACGTTATAGCGTATAACGTTATGTAGTATTACGATATATCGTATAATGATATGTAGTATTAAGATATAATGTAAAACGTTATGTACTATTACATTATAATGATTAACGTTATGTAGTATTACGATATAACGTATAACGTTATGTAGCATTACGTAATAACGTATAACGATATATGGTATTACGATATAACGTATAACGATATGTTGTACTACGATATAACCTATAACGTTATGTAGTATTACGTTACAACGTATGACGCTATATAGTATTACGATATAACGTATAACGTTATGTAGCATTACGATATAACGTATAACGTTATGTAGCATTACGTTATAGCGTATA
>NW_025219978.1:1008614-1010964 GCF_014825855.1 Bombus pyrosoma | reverse complement strand
TACGTTATAACGTAATACTATATAACGTTATACGTTATACAGTAATGCTATATAACGTTATACGTTATATCATAATGCTACATAACGTTATACGTTATACCGTAATGCTACATAACGTTATACGTTATAACGTAACACTACATAACGTTATACGCTATAACGTAACACTATATAACGTTATACGTTACAACGCAATAATGCATAACGTTATACGTTATACCGTAATGCTACATAACGTTATGCGTTACAACGTAATACTACATAACGTTATACGCTATAACGTAACACCATATAACGTTATACGTTACAACGCAATAATACATAACGTAATACGTTATAACGCAATGCTATATAACGTTATACGCTATACCGTAATGCTACATAACGTTATACGCTATAACGTAACACTATATAACGTTATACATTACAATGCAATAACACATAACGTTATACGTTATATCGTAATGCTACATAACATTATACGTTATACCGTAATGCTACATAACGTTATACGTTATAACGTATTACTATATAACGTAATACGTTATACAGTAATGCTATGTAACGTTATACGTTATATCATAATGCTACATAACGTTATACGTTATACCGTAATGCTACATAACGTAATACGTTATAACGCATTGCTATATAACGTTATACGTTATACCCTAATGCTACATAACGTTATACGCTATAACGTAACACTATATAACGTTATACGTTACAACGCAATAATACATAACGTTATACGTTGTAACGTTATACTACATAACGTTATACGTTATATCGTAATGCTACATAACGTTATACGTTATACCGAAATGCTACATAACGTTATACGCTATAACGTAGCACTATATAACGTTATGCGTCATAACGCAATGCTATATAACGTTATACGTTATATCATAGTGCTACATAGCGTTATACGTTAAAACGTAATGCTTTATAACGTTATACGACATAACGCAATGCTGTATAACGTTATACGTTATATCGTAATAATACATAACGTTATACATTATAACGTAATACTATATAAAGTTATACGTTATAACGTAATGCTATATAACGTTATACGTTATATCATAACGCTACATAACGTTATACGTTATACCGTAATGCTACATAACGTTATACGTTATAACGTAATACTACATAACGTTATACGTTATACCCTAAAGCTACATAACGTTATACGTTATAACGCAATGCTATATAACGTTATACGTTATAACGTAGTACTACATAACGTTATACGTTATATTGTAATGCTACATAACGTTATACGTTATAACGTAATACTATATAACGTTATACGTTATACCGTAATGCTATATAACGTTATACGTTATACCATAATGCTACATAACGTTATACGTTATAACGTAATACTACATAACCTTATACGCTATAACGTAACACTATATAACGTTATACGACAGAACGCAATGCTATATAACGTTATACGTTATAACATAATACTACATAACGTTATACGTAATATTGTAATGCTACATAACGTTATACGTTATAACGTAATGGTACATAACGTTATACGTTAAATCGTACTGCTACACAAAGTTATACGTCATACCGTTATGCTATATAACGTTATACGTTGTAACGTAATACTACATAACGTGGTACGTTATATTGTAATGCTACATAACGTTATACGTTATAACGCAATACTATATAACGTTATACGTTATACCATAATGCTACAGAACGTTATACGTTATAACGTAATACTACATAACGTTATACGCTATAACGTAACACTATATAACGTTATACGTCATAACGCAATGCTATATAACGTTATATGTTATACCGTAATGCTACATAACGGTATACTTTATAACGTAATACTACATAACGTTATACGCTATAACGTGACACTATATAACGTTATACGTCATAACGCAATGCTATATAACATTATACGTTATATCATAGTGCTACATAACGTTATACGTTAAAACGTAATGTTACAATACGTTATACTTCATAACGCAATCCTATATAACGTTATATGTTATAACGTAATACTACATAACGTTATACGTTATATTGTAATGCTACATAACGTTATACGTTATATCATAGTGCTACATAACGTTATACGTTAAAACGTAATGCTATATAACGTTATACTTCATAACGCAATCCTATATAGCGTTATATGTTATAACGTAATGGTACATAACGTTATGCGTCATAACGCAATGCTACATAACGTTATACGTTATAACGTAATACTACATAACGTTATACGTTATAACGTAATACTACATAACGTTATACGCTATAACGTAACACTATATAACGTTATACGTCATAA
>NW_025219978.1:1006941-1008114 GCF_014825855.1 Bombus pyrosoma | reverse complement strand
TAGCACAGCAATTCTTTTAATACTAAGTAAAAAATTAAAATAAAAGAAAATTTTATCTTCGAAATAGTCCTTAGACTATTTCTGGTGGCAGCAACTACCGTATTAATCGGAAGTTTAAATTTATATTTCAACTACTATCGTTCGTTATTCTTTTCGTTCAAATTAACAAAAAAACCAAACAAGTAAATACGTAACAATAGGAATGAAATAAAACAGTATCATCCGCAAAATCACCTAACGTATGCATTTTTCGCACCGTAGGGCTTGTTTCGACTATAAAACAGGCGCACAAAGAATTAAGATTGTATACCGTATAAAAAACAACGTTTAATCGCCGAAATCTGTTTAATAGGAAGGAAATAACAGAGTATCATATTCAAAATCATCTAAGGTGTGCATTTTGCGCACAGTAGTGTTTGTTTCGACGACAAAACGCGCGCGCACAGCATTGAGATTGTAAAACGCATTGAGAACAGCGTTTAATCGCCGAAATTTGTTTAATAGGTAGGAAATAACACAGTATCATATGCAAAATCATCTAAGGTGTGCATTTTGCGCACAGTAGTGTTTGTTTCGACGACGAAACGCGCGCGCACAACGTTGAGATTGTAAAACACATTAAAATCAGCGTTTAAATGTCGAAATTTGTTTAATAGGAATGAAATAAAACAGTACCATCCGCAAAATCACCTAACGTATGCATTTTTCGCACAGTAGGGCTTGTTTCGACTATCAAACAGGCGCACAAAGAATTAAGACTGTATACCGTATAAAAAACAACGTTTAATCGCCGAAATCTGTTTAATAGGAAGGAAATAACAGAGTATCATATTCAAAATCATCTAAGGTGTGCATTTTGCGCACAGTAGTGTTTGTTTCGACGACAAAACGCGCGCGCACAACATTGAGATTGTAAAACGCATTGAGAACAGCGTTTAATCGCCGAAATTTTTTTAATAGGTAGGAAATAACACAGTATCATATGCAAAATCATCTAAGGTGTGCATTTTGCGCACAGTAGTGTTTGTTTCGACGACGAAACGGGCGCGCAAAGCATTAGGATTGAGAAGCATATTAAAAACAGCGTTTAAATGCCGAAATTTGTTTAATAGGAAATAACACAGTATCATCCGCAAAATCATCTATGGTGTACATTTGCACACACTAGTGTTT
>NW_025219978.1:1005271-1006441 GCF_014825855.1 Bombus pyrosoma | reverse complement strand
TTACGTTATAACGTATAGCGTTATGTAGTAATACGTTACAACGAATAACGTAATGTAGTATTACGATATAACGTGTAAGGATATGTTGTATTTCGACATACCGTATAACGTTATGTAGCATTACGATATAACGTATAACGTTATGTAGCATTATGATATAAAGTATAACGATATGTACCAATACGTTACAACGTATAACGTTATATGGTACTACGATATAACGTATAACGATTTGTAGTATTACGTTATAACGTATAACGTTATGTAGTGTTACGCTATAACGTATGACGACATGTAGTATTGCGATATAACGTCTAACGTTATGTAGTATTACGTAACAACGTATAACGCTATATAGTATTACGATATAACGTATAATGTTATGTAGTATTACGTAACAACGTATAACGCTATATAGCATTACGATATAACGTATATCGTTATGTAGTATTACATTATAACGTATAACGTTATATAGTATTACGATATGACGTATAACGTTATAAGGTACTACATAACAACGTATAACGTTATAGAGTATTACGATATAAGGTATAACGTTATGTAGTATTACGATATAACGTATAACGATATGTAGTAATACGATGTAAGGTATAACGTTATGTAGTATTACGTAACAACGTATAAAGCTATATAGTATTACGATATAACGTATAACGTTATGTAGTATTACATTATAACGTATAACGTTATATCGTATTACGATATGACGTATAACGTTATAAGGTACAACGCTACAACGTATAACGATATGTAGTATTACGTTAAAACGAATAACGTTATGTAGAATTAAGTTATAACGTATAACGTTATAAGGTATTACGCTATAACGTGTAACGTTATATTTTATTACGACATAACGTGCAGCGATATGTAGTATTACGATATAGCGTATGGCGATATGTAGTATTACGATATAACGTATAACGTTATGTAATATTACGTTACCTCGTATAACGTTATATAGTATTACGATATAACGTATAACGTTACGTAGTATTACGTTATAACGTATAGCGTTATGTAGTAATACGTTACAACGAATAACGTAATGTAGTATTACGATATAACGTGTAAGGATATGTTGTATTTCGACATACCGTATAACGTTATGTAGCATTACGATATAACGTATAACGTTATGTAGCA
>NW_025219978.1:1003606-1004771 GCF_014825855.1 Bombus pyrosoma | reverse complement strand
GGTATGTAGTATTACTATATAACGTATAACATTATGTACTATTATGTTACATCGTATTACGTTATATAGTATAACGATATAACGAATAACGTTATGTAGCATTACGATATAACGGATAAGGATATGTAGTGTTACGATATAACGTATAACATTATGTACTATTACGTTATAGCGTATAACGTTATGTAATATTACGTTAAAACGTATAACGTTATATAGTATTACGATATAACGTATAACGTTATGTAGCATTTCGATATAACGTATATCGTTACGAAGTATTACGTTATTGCGTATAACGTTATGTAGCATTATGATATAACGTATAACGTTATGTAGTATTACGATACAACGTGTAAGCATATGCAGTATTACGAGATACCGTAGAACATTATGTACTATTATGTTACATCGTATTACGTTATATAGTATTACGATATAACGTATAAGGATATGTAGTCTTACGATATAGCGTATAACATTATGTACTATTAAGTTACATCGTATAACGTTATGCAATATTACGTTATAACGCATAACTATATGTAGTATTAAGTTATAACGTATTACGTTATGTAGTATTACGTTACAACGCATAACCTTATACGGTAATATGATATAACGTATAACGTTATGAAGTATTACGTTATAACGTATAACGTTATATGGTATTACGATATCACGTATAACGTTATGTAGCACTACGTTATAGCATATAACGTTATGTAGTATTACGTTATAACGCATAGCGTTATGTAGCATTACGATATAATGTATAACGTTATGTAGTATTACGATATAACGTATAAGGGTATGTAGTATTACGATATAACGTATAACAATAGGTACTATTACGTTATACCGTGTAACGTTATGCTGTATTACGATATAACGTATAAGGATATGTAGTATTACTATGTCGGAGATGAAAGAACACCGGAGCCTTCCTTGGGAACTTGGGGAGAGTCCCGTAATATTGTAATCCGGATTTCACCATAGCCATAATTAAATAATTGTCATTCAATCCGATCGTGTTTATTTGAGATTTGTAACAGTGAGCTTGGGCCCGAGGCGACAATCAGTCGCCAACGTAGCCGCGGTCAAGGGATAAACGTTTACCTAAACAAAGGCATAGAGTAACCGTATAGCTCTCCTTGAAAAAATA
>NW_025219978.1:1001944-1003106 GCF_014825855.1 Bombus pyrosoma | reverse complement strand
TTATAACGTATAACGTTATATAGTATTATGATATAACGTATAACGTTATATAGTATTACGATATGACGTATAACGTAATATAGTATTATGATATTGCGTATAACGTTATATGGTATTACGTTATAACGTATGACGTTATATAGTATTACGATATAACGTATAACGTTATATAGTATTATTATATAACGTATAGCGATATGTGGTATTACGATATAACGTATAGCGATATGTGGAATTACGTTGTAATCAATAACGTTATATAGTATTAGGATATAACGTATAACGTTATATAGTATTACGATATAACGTATAACGTTATATAGTATTATGATATATAGTATAACGTTATATCGTATTATGAAATATAGTATAACGTTATATAGTATTACGATATAACGTATAACGTTATACGATTTTACGATATAACGTATTACGTTATATAGTATTACGATATAACGTATAACATTATATAGTATTATGATATAACGTATAACGTTATATGGTATTACGATACAACGTATAACGATATGTGGTATTACGTTGTAATCAATAACGTTATATTTTATTACGATATGACGTGTAACGTTATATAGTATTATGATATAACGTATAACGTATTATAGTATTACGATATAACGTATAACGATATATGGTACTACGTTGTAATTAATAACGTTATATGGTATTACGTTATAACGTATAACGTTATATAGTATTACGATATAACGTATAACGTTATATAGTGTTATGATATATATGATAACGTTAAGTAGTATTATGATATAACGTATAACGTTATTTGGTGTTACGATATGACGTGTAACGTTATATAATATTACGTTATAATGTATAACGTTATGTGGTATTGCGTTATAAAGTATAACGTAATGTAGTATTAGGATATAACATATAACGTCATATAGCAATGCGATATAACGTATAACGTTATGTGGTGTTACGATTTATCGTATAACGTTATATAGTATTACGATATAACGTATAACGTTATATAGTATTACGATATAACGTAAAACGTTATATAGTATTATGATATATAGTATAACGTTATATAGTATTACGATATGACGTATAACGTTATATAGTATTATGATATTGCGTATAACTTTATATGGTATTACGTTATAACGCATGGCGTTATATA
>NW_025219978.1:999127-1001444 GCF_014825855.1 Bombus pyrosoma | reverse complement strand
TATGTCGTAATAATATATAACGTTATACGCTATATCCTAATACAATATAACGTTATTCGTTATATCGTAATACTATATAACGTTATACGTTGTATCGTAATACCATATAACGTTATACGTTATATCGTAATACCATATAACATTATATGTGATATCGTAATACTATATAACGTTATACGTTATATCGTAATAATATATATCGTTATACGTTATATCCTAATACAATATAACGTTATACGTTATATCGCAATACGTTATATCGTAATATTATATAACGTTATACGTTATATCGTAATACTACATGACGTTATACGTTATATCACAATACTATATAACGTTATACATTATATCATAATACAATATAACGTTATACGTTATATCGTAATACTATATAACGTCATACGTTATAACGTAAAAATATATAACGTTATACGTTATAACGTAATGCCATATAACGTTATACGTTATATCATAATACTATATAACGTTGAACGTTATATCATAATACAATGTAACGTTATACGTTATATCGTAATACTATATAACGTTATACGTTATAACGTAATGCCATATAACGTTATACGTTATATCATAATACTACGTAACGTTATACGTTATATCGTAAAACTATATAACGTCATACGCTATAACGTAATACCATATAACGTTATACGTTATGTCGTAATACCATATAACGTTATACGTTATATCGTAATTCTGTTTAACGTTATACGTTATATCGTAATACTGTATAACGTTATACGTTATATCATAATACTGTATAACGTTATACGATACATCATAATACTATATAACGTTATACGTTACATCGTAATACCACATATCGTGATACGTTATATCGTAATACCATATAACGTTATACGTTATATCGTAATACCATATAACGTTATATGTGATATCGTAATACTATATAACGTTATACGCTATATCGTAATAATATATAACGTTATACGTTATATCCTAATACAATATAACGGTATACGTTATATCGTAATACTATATAACGTTATAAGTTATATCGTAATACTATATAACGTTATACGTTACATCATAATACTATATAACGTTATACGTTATATCATAATACTATATAAAGTTATACTATATATCATAATACTATATAAAGTTGAACGTTATATCATAATACAATATAACGTTATACGTTATATCGTGATACTATATAACGTCATACGTTATAACGTAATACCATATAACGTTATACGCAGTATCATAATACTATATAACGTTTTACGTTATATCGTAATACCATATAACGTTATACGTTATGTCGTAATACTGTATAATGTTATACGTTATATCATAATACTATATAACGTTATACGTTATATCGTAATACCACGTAACGTTATACGTTATATCGTAATACCATATATCGTTATACGTTATATCGTAATATTATATAACGTTATACGTTATATCCTAATACAATATAACGTTATACGTTATATCGTAATACTATATAACGTTATTGATTACAACGTAATACCACATATCTCTATACGTTTTATCGTAATACCATATAACGTTATACGTTATATCGTAATACTATATAACGTTATACGTTATAACGTAATGCCATATAACGTTATACGTTATATCATAATACAATGTAACGTTATACGTTATATCGTAATACTATATAACGTCATACGTTATAACGTAATACCATATAACGTTATACGCAATATCATAATACTATATAACGTTATACGTTATATCGTAATACCACATAACGTTATACGTTATGTCGTAATACTATATAACGTTATACGTTATATCATAATACTATATAACGTTATACGTTATATCATAATACTATATAACGTTATTCGTTATATCGTAATACCATATAACGTTATACGTTATGTCGTAATACTATACAATGTTATGCGTTATATCATAATACTATATAACGTTATACGTTATATCGTAATACCATATAACGTTATACGTTATATCGTAATACTATTTAACGTTATACGTTATATCACAATACTATATAACGTTATACGTTATATCGTAATACCATACAACGTTATACGTTATATCGTAATACCATATAACGTTATACGTTACATCATAATACTATATAACGTTATACGTTATATCATAATACCATACAACGTTATACGTTATATCGTAATACCATATAACGTTATACGTTACATCATAATACTATATAACGTTATACGTTATATCGTAATACCATATAACGTTATACGTTATGTCGTAATACCATATAACGTTATACGTTATGTCGTAATACTATATAACG
>NW_025219978.1:997476-998627 GCF_014825855.1 Bombus pyrosoma | reverse complement strand
CTACATAACGTAATACGCTATAACGTAACACTACATATCGTTATACGTTTTATCGTAGTACCATATAACGTTATACGTTATAATGTCATACTACATAACGTTATACGTCATATCGTAATACTATATAACGTTATACGTTATAATCTAATACTACATAACGTTATACGTCATATCGTAATACTACATAACGTTATACGTTATAACGTACTACTACATGACGTTATACGTTATATCGTAATACTACATAACGTAATACGTTATAACGTAATACTACATGACGTTATACGTTGTATCGTAATACTACATATCGTTATACGGTATAGCGTAATACTATATAACGTTATACGTTATGACGTAATACTACATAACGTTATACGTTATATCGTAATACTTCATACCGTTATACGTTATAGCGTAGTACCTTATAACGTTATACATCATATCGTAATACTATATAACGTTATATTTTGTAACATAATACTACATAACGTTATACGTTATATCGTAATACTACATATCGTTATACGTTATAGCGTAATACTACATATCGCCATACGCTATATCATAATACTACACATTGTTGCACGTTATGTCATAGTAAAATATAACGTTATACGTTATAGCGTATTACCTTATAACGTCATACTTTATATCGTAATGCTACATAACGTTATACGCTATAACGTAATGCTACATAGCGCTATACGTTATATCGTGTTACTATATAACGTTTTACGTTGTAACGCTATACTACATAACGTTATATGTTATAATGTAATATTACATAACGTTATACGTTATATCGTAATACTATATAACGTTATACGTGGTAACGTAATACTACATAACGTTATACGTTATATCGTAATGCTACATAACGTTATACGCTATAAGGTAATGTTACATAACGTTACACGCTCTAACGTAATGCTACATAACGTTACACGCTCTAACGTAATGCTACATAGCGTTAAACGTTATATCGTAATGCTACATAACGTCATACGTTATATCGTAATACTACATAACGTTATTCGATGTAAAGTATTTCTACATAGCGCTATACGTTATAACGTAATACTACATAACGTTATACGTTATATCGTAATACTATATAACGTTATACGTGGTAACGTAGTACTACATAACGT
>NW_025219978.1:995828-996976 GCF_014825855.1 Bombus pyrosoma | reverse complement strand
ACGTTATAACGAATAATGTTATGTAGTATTGCGTTATAATGTATGACGTTATATCGTAATACGTTATAACGTAAAACATTATGTATTATTCCGTTATAATGTATATCGTTATATGGTAACACGTTATAACGTATATCGTTATATGGTAGTACGTTATAACGTATAACGTTCTGTAGTAGTTCGTTACAACGTATATCGTTATATAGTAGTACGTTATGATGTATAACGTTCAGTAGTATTTCGTTATAACGTATATCGTTTTATGCTAATACGTTATAACGTATAACATTATGTAATATTACGTAATAATGTATATCGTTATATGGTAATATGTTATAACGTATATCGTTATATGGTAGTTCGTTATAACGTATAACGTTCTGTAGTAGTTCGTTACAACGTATATCGTTATATAATAGTACGTTATGATGTATAACGTTCAGTAGTATTTCGTTATAACGTATATCGTTTTATGCTAATACGTTATAACGTATAACATTATGTAATATTACGTAATAATGTATATCGTTATATGGTAATATGTTATAACGTATATCGTTATATGGTAGTTCGTTATAACGTATAACGTTCTGTAGTAGTTCGTTACAACATATATCGTTATATAGTAGTACGTTATGATGTATAACGTTCAGTAGTATTTCGTTATAACGTATAACAATATGTATTATTACGTTATAACGTATATCGTTTTATGGTAATAAGTTATAACGTATAACATTATGTAATATTACGTTATAATGTATATCGTTATGTGGTAATACGATATAACGTATATCGTTATATAGTAGTACGTTATGATGTATAACGTTCAGTAGTATTTCGTTATAACGTGTAACATTATGTATTATTACGTTATAACGTATATCGTTTTGTGGTAATAAGTTATAACGTATGTCGTTATATGGTAATATGATATAACGTATATCGGTATATGGTAGTACGTTATAACGTATAACTTTCAGTAGTACTACGTTATAACGAATAATGTTATGTAGTATTACGTTATAATGTATGACGTTTTTTCGTAATACGTTATAACGTAAAACATTATGTATTATTATGTTATAATGTATATCGTTATATGGTAATACGTTATAACGTATGTCGTTATATGGTAATACGATATA
>NW_025219978.1:994181-995328 GCF_014825855.1 Bombus pyrosoma | reverse complement strand
TACGTTATATCGTATAACGTTATATGGTAAAACGTTATACCGTATAACGTTATGTAGTATTACGATATTACGTATAACGTTATGTAGATTTACGATATAACGTATAACGTTATGTAGTATTACGATATATCGTTTAACGTTATGTAGTATTACGATATATCGCATAACGTTATGTAGTATTGCGATATAACGTATAACGTTATGTAGTATTACTTTGTAACGTATAACGTTGTGTAGTTATACGTTATAACGTATAACGTTATGTAGCATTACGTTATAACGTATAACATTATGTAGCATTAGGTTATAACGTATAACGTTATGTAGCATTAGGTTATAACGTAAAACGTTATGTAGCATTACGTTATATCGTATAACGTTATGTAGAATTACGTTAAAGCGTACAACGGTATGTAGCATTACGATATAACTTATAACGTTATGTTGCTTTACGATATAACGTATAACGTTATGTAGCATTGCGATATAATGTATAACGTTATGTAGTATTGCGCTATAACGTATAACGTTATGTAGCTTCACGTTATAACGTATAAAGTTATGTAGTATTACGTTATAACGGATAACGTTATGTAGCATTACCTTCTAACGTATAAAGTTATGTAGCATTACGATATAATGTATAACGTTATGTACTATTACGCTATAACGTATAACGTTATGTAGAATTACGTTAGAGCGTACAACGGTATGTAGCATTACGATATAACTTTTAACGTTATGTAGCTTTACGATATAACGTATAACGTTATGTAGCATTACGATATAACGTATAACGTTATGTAGTATTACGTTATATCGTATAACGTTATATGGTAATACGTTATAACGTATAACGTTATGTAGTATTACGATACTACGTATAACGTTATGTAGCTTTACGATATAACGTATAACGTTATGCAGTATTACGTTATATCGTATTATGTTATATGGTAAAACGTTATACCGTATAACGTTATGTAGTATTACGATATTACGTATAACGTTATGTAGATTTACGATATATCGTTTAACGTTATGTAGTATTACGTTATAACGTATAACGTTATATGGTAATACGTTATAACGTATAACGTTATGTAGCATTACGTTATACCGTATATCGTTATGTTGCTTTACGTTA
>NW_025219978.1:992540-993681 GCF_014825855.1 Bombus pyrosoma | reverse complement strand
ACGTTATACGTTATATCATAATACTATGTAACGTTATACGTTATATCATAATACTATACAAGGTTATACGTTATATCATAATACTATATAACGTTATACGTTATAACGTAATACAACGTATCGTTATACGTTTTATCGTAATACCATATAACGTTATATGTTATATCGTAAAACCATATAACGTTATATGCTATACCATAATACTATATAACGTTATACTATATATCATAATGCTATACAACGTTATACGTTATAACGTAATACCACATATCGTTATACGTTATATCGTAATACCATATAACGTTATACGTTATATCGTAATACCATATGACGTTATACGTTATAACGTAATACCATATAATGTTATACGTTATATCGTAATACTATATAACGTTATACGTTATAACGTAACATCACATATCGTTATACCTTTTATCGTAATACCATATAACGTTATACTTTATAATGTTATACCACATATCGTTATACGTTATATCGTAATACCATATAACGTTATACGTTATATCGTAATACTATATAACGTTATACGTTATATCGTAATACTATATAACGTTATACGTTATATCATGATACTATATAACGTTATACGTTATATCATAATACTATATAACGTTATACGTTATAACGTAATATCACATATCGTTATATGTTTTATCGTAATACCAATAACGTTATACGTTATATCGTAATACTATATAACGTTGTTCATTATATCGAAATACTACATAACGTTATACGTTATATGCTAATACTATATAACGTTATACTATATATCATAATACTATATAACGTTATACGTTATAACGTAATACCATATAACGTTATTGATTACAAAGTAATACCACATATCGTTATACATTATATCGTAATACTATATAACGTTATACGTTATATCATAATACTATATAACGTTATACGTTATATCATAATACTATATAACGTTATACGTTACAACGTAATATCACATATCGTTATATGTTTTATCGTATTACCAATAACGTTATACGTTATATCGTAATACTATATAACGTTATTCGTTATATCGAAATACTACATAACGTTATACGTTATATGCTAATACTATATAACGTTATACTATATATCATAATACTATATAACG
>NW_025219978.1:989762-992040 GCF_014825855.1 Bombus pyrosoma | reverse complement strand
CATTGCGGTGTCGCGGGCGAGCTGTCTCGGTCAGCCCGACAAATATACAATGTAGCGGCCAACAACAAACAGAGCGAGTTCCAGAAACGTCTATTCGTTCCGTTATTTTGAATAAACTCATAAGGTGACACGTGTGATCATGGCGTGATCGGTGGCGTGTCCCGAGCATGGAGGGGATCGCCTACCATAGAACACAAAGGGCCCATCGAAGGGCAATCAGTATCGATTGAGGATCCAAACGGAACGCATTAGGAGAATCTCACGAACGAAATACCGAAAAATCGAGTCGAGTTATTATACCAACTAACTGCATAATCCATTAAAATAATTTGTAGCGCTTCATTATATTGTTGTTTATATATATTGTCAAATATATCGTTTTTTGTTAATCCTGTTAATTCAATGTTAACTTCAATTAACCACCTCTGTCATCTTGTAAAGTCGAGTCGAATAATTATATCAAACTAATTTCATCATAATTAAAATAATTTGTAGCGCTTCATTATTCTGCTTTATATATATATATATATATATATATATATATATATGTCGGAGATGAAAGAACACCAGAGCCCCTCTTCGGAACTTGGGGAAAATCCCGTAATATTGTAATCCAGATTCTACCATAGCCATAATTGAACAATTGTCATTCAATCCGATTGTGTTTATTCGAGCTTGGGCTCGAGGCGACAATCAGTCGCCAACGTGGCCGCGGTCAAGGGATAGACGTTTACCCAAACAAAGGCATAGAGTAACCGTATATCACTCCTTGAAAAAATATAACAGCGGCACGCGACAGTAAACACTCCAACGGATTCTGTCCCGTGGCCCGTTACACAAAGACCGCATTCTTTGGACAAGATGATTCCAAGATGTCGATGCATCTCCACAGTACATATTCAGCTAGCCTAAGGACCCGCTATAAATCTTAGAATTTATTTAGCTGAGGTTTTTCAAACTGACAGATAGTCTTAGTCTTCGCAGCCCTTAAATCCGTCACCTACTGCGGAAAGATACGAGAAATCATCTTTTCTCACGTACGACGCTTTCGCTAGCAACTCTCTCCCTCAAGGGTGGCTAGCATCCTTTTCTAACCACCGATATGGAAATTGACCAATTAACAGCAACGTCAATTTCCCTCACCTTCTGAACGAAGGCATCGCTCCACGAGTCCGATGATCTCATGCCCTTAGACACACCCCGTCATAGTTTTCCTCTGTGGCATCATCGCGACGGATTGTCATTCTTTCGTGTGATCTCATTGATGAGAAGGAATAACGTCTTTACGATCAGTGAATATTTCACGTTTTGTTAACCAAGAGTCGGATTTTGATTTTGTGAGAGCGTACATCTGTTATCCCGTTGACCGCGGATTCGTTATCGAACCTAGGATCATTGTCATTAGCGTCTCGAGTATCTAATTATCACGGTTACTTGTCGATATCTGTAAAAATCATATTTGCTCTAGTCAATATCTTCTCTATTGCATAACGACAACGTCTAATCTCAACGAAGATTTGTTTCACGCCCTTAACCCCAACTCTAATCATAACGCTAGCCCGACATATATTTTCAAATATATCATTTTTTGTTAACCTTATTAATTCAGTGTTAACCTCAATTGACCATCTCTGTTATCTTAACCGAAACGGGGACTATTTCGCGGCGTCCATTATCTGAATCGTAGCGAGAATTTACCTCTCTCCCCTCTTAGCCTGCACATACTGTACACTTTTAATTATAACCTCTTACTAGGTATCTACTCACTTCCTATTATGTAATACCTACAATGTAGTTATGCCACTCATCATGTTATTCATCCATATATATAATTCATCTAAAGTCTCGAGTCATGCCATATAAAATCATCCTATAAACTTGTAGTCATACCATATACAATGATCGTAACCTCCATTTTTTTTTCACAAGTATAATTTATATACAATGACCCTTCAATACCTAATCGATACATTATCGTAGCCCTTTTCCTCAAGGCTTATTGACTAATAATTTTCACATTTTGGAGGGGAAGAAACTAGATCAGAAACCAACCCTCCGGCTTTAAAACCCCAACCTTTCTTTCGCGAGGAGGGGAAAATCTCTTACGCATACCCAGTGACCCGTGTCACCAGGTTATGTGGGACTCGGCCAGATGTCATCGCCATACCCACTGAAAACCCCTCCTCATTCCCTAATATGTGACGGTACTCGAAATTCCAACCCGGAACAGTCGTTCGACAATACTTCGGCTTGGTCTCTACACACGTACCCCTATCTC
>NW_025219978.1:988125-989262 GCF_014825855.1 Bombus pyrosoma | reverse complement strand
TGCTACATAACGTTATACGATATATCGTTATTCTACATAACGATATACGTTATAACACAATAGTACATAACGTTATACGTTATAACCTAATGCTACATAACGTTATACGTTATATCGTAATAATACATAACGTTATACGTTATATCGTTATACTATATAGCGTTATACGTTATATCGTAATACTACATAACGTTATACGCTATAACGTAATAGTACATAACGTTACACGTTATAACCTAATGCTACATAGCGTTATACGTTATATCGTAATAATACATAACGTTATACGTTATATCGTTATACTATATATCGTTATACGTCTTATCGTTATACTACATAACGTTATACGCTATAACGTAATAGTACATAACGTTATACGTTATAATGCAGTAGTACATAACGTCATACGTTACAACATAATAGTACATTACCTTATACGTTATAACGTAATGCTACATAACGTTATACGTTATATCGTAATACTACATAACGTTATACGTTATATCGTTACACTATATAACGTTATACGTCTTATCGTTATACTACATAACGTTATAGGCTATAACGTAATAGTACATAACGTTACACGTTATAACCTAATGCTACATAACGTTATACGTCATATCGTAATACAACATAACGTTATACGTTATATCACAATAGTGCATAACGTTATACGTTATAACCTAATGCTACATAACGTTATACGTTATTTCGTTATACTATATAACGTTATACGTTTTATCGTTATTCTACATAACGTTATACGTTATATCGTTATACTATATAACGTTATACGTCTTATCGTTATACTACATAACGTTATACGCTATAACGTAATAGTACATAACGTTACACGTTATAACCTAATGCTACATAGCGTTGTACGTTATATCGTAACACTACATAACGTTATACGTTATATCGTTATACTATACAACGTTATACGTTTTATCGTAATACTACATAACGTTATACGTTATATCATAATAGTGCATAACGTCATATGTTATAACACAATAGTACATAACGTTATACGTTATAACCTAATGCTACATAACGTTATACGTTATATCGTAATACTACATAACGTTATACGTTATAACACAATAGTACATAACATTATACGTTATAACC
>NW_025219978.1:986490-987625 GCF_014825855.1 Bombus pyrosoma | reverse complement strand
TTTCAGTGTGACGTACAAATATTTTTCTACATGGGAAGTCGTTCATCAAAAAAAGGAAAACGTTACAAGAGCTATGTGACTCAGTAAATACAATTTCTCATGCGACTGTACATTAATTTGTATTATTGCACACTACTCCATAACACGATATCGTAATCAATATTTCGAGTATAAGTTTGAACAATCTGTATGTAGTTTCGTTTGACGTCTTCATTTTTTATTTTATGTGTATGCTTGTGAGTATTGTAATATACTGTGATCAATAATTTGTGTGGAAAATGTGTGTGGTTCATGTGAGATAGTGTTAGCCCACATTTAGTAGCTCCTGTGAATACTTAATACGCATATGTTTTTTCTGTCATCACCCGTGAACGGGTACGTATGTGAAAACTGTATTAACATATTTTGTATTTTCTCTTCATTCATTAATTATTTATGCAGGCAAAAGGAGGCAAATTTCCGATATTTTCATTTTATTGTAGCTTCAAGATTCTGCAACCAAACACCCTTTATAAGTAGACCCGCCTTCGATTTTTTCGAGCACCATTATCCTCCACTATTATGTTTGGAAACACTTAAAAACAGACCCGCAATATGAGCATTATTGAAAATATATAAATAAAATAAATAAAAATGTAAATAAAGGTATTTATTAAGTATCTTACATTATGAAATCACTTAATTAAGGCTTTCTTAGAAAAATGGAAAAATATTTTAGCTAGAGTTTTCATCAATCCGATAAATTCAATGGCACAATATTTGCAAAGCATAATGCGATCAAAAGGAAATTTTACTAAATAAGATGAAACAGTTCTGCCCGGGCAACCGAAGTAAACAGACGTGTGCTCCGGGGTAGTGATCTGAGAATTTCCTTAGTGCTAAGTAAAATTAGCGATTAGTGATAGTGAGGAGAAGCCTAAAAATGCAGCAACAGATACCAGCAATTAAAATTGCAACAAAAGGTGAAAGATATTATATAAGTAGGTCGGTAGATTTACCAGCCCTAAAGCAACAACAACAAGTTAATAATAATCAAAGTATGGACATAGAAGAAATGAAGGAGCAGCGAAGACAGGAGGAGTACAGTCAAGATAATGAAAAATATTATCAGGATGAAAACTGGATGATACCAAAA
>NW_025219978.1:984856-985990 GCF_014825855.1 Bombus pyrosoma | reverse complement strand
ACGTCATATCGTAATACCAAACAACGTTATACCTTATATCGTAGTACCACGTAACGTTATACGTTATATCGTAACACCACATAACGTTATACGTTATAACGTAATACTATATAACGATATACGTCATATCGTAACACCACATAACGTTATACGTTATATCGTAATACCACATAACGTTATACCTTATATTGTAATACCACATAACGATATACGTTATATCGTAATACCACATAACGTTATACCTTATAACGTAATACTATATAATGCTACACGTCATATCGTAATACCAAACAACGTTATACGTTATATCGTAATACTATATAACGTTATACCTTATATCGTAATACCACATAACGTTATACGTTATAACGGAACACCACATAACGTTATACGTTATAATGTAATACCACATAACGTTATACGTTAGATCGTAATACCACATAACGTTATACGTCATATCGTAACACCTCATAACGTTATACGTTATATCGTATTGATATGTAACGATATGCGTTATATCCTAGTACAACATTACGTTATATCTTATAACGTAATACTATATAATGTTATAGGTCATATCGTAATACCAAATTGCGTTATACATTATATCGTAATACTATCAAACGTTATACCTTATATCGTAATACCACATAACGTTATACGTTATAATGCAATACGACATAACGTTATGCGTTAGATCGTAATACCGCATAACGTCTAACGTTATATCGTATTTCTATATGACGTTATACGTTAGATCGTAATACCACATAACGTTATACGTCATATCGTAACACCTCATAACGTTATATGTCATGTCGTATTGCTATATGACGATATACTTTATATCCTAATACTACATTACGATATACGTCATATCGCAGTACTACATAACCTTATACGTTATAACGTAGTACCACATAACGTTATACGTCATATGGCAGTTCTACATAACGTTATACATTATATCGTAATACCACATAACGTTATACGTTATAACGTAATACCACATAAAGTTATACGTTCTATCGTATTGCTATATGACGATATACGTTATATCCTAATACTACCTTACGTTATACCTTATAACGTAATACTATATAATGTTATACGTTATATCGTGATACTGTATAA
>NW_025219978.1:983223-984356 GCF_014825855.1 Bombus pyrosoma | reverse complement strand
ATAGTATTACGTTATAACGTATAACGTTATGTATCATTACGTTATAACGTATAACGTTATGTTGCATTACCATATGACGTATAACGTTATATAGTATTACGGTATAACGTATAACGTTATGTAGCATTACGATATGACGTAAAACGTTATGTAGTATGACGTTATAACGTATAACGTTATGTGGTATTACCTTATAACGTATAACGTTATGTAGCATTACGTTATAACGTATAACGTTATATAGTATTACGTTATAACGTATAACGTTATATAGTAACACGGTATGACGTATAACGTTATGTAGTATTACGTTATAACGTATAACGTTATGTAGCATTACGTTATAACGTATAACGTTATATAGTATTACGTTATAACGTATAACGTTATGTCGCATTACGGTATAACGTATAACGTTATGTAGCATTACGTTATAACGTATAACGTTATATAGTATTACGTTATAACGTATAACGTTATGTCGCATTACGGTATAACGTATAACGTTATGTAGCATTACGGTATAACGTATAACGTTATGTAGCATTACGTTATAACGTATAACGTTATATAGTATTACGATATAACGTATAACGTTATGTCGCATTACGGTATAACGTATAACGTTATGTAGCATTATGGTATAACGTATAACGTTATATAGCACTACGGTATAACGTATAACGTTATGTAGCATTATAATATAACGTATAACGTTATATAGCATTACGTTATATCGTATAACGTTATGTATCATTACTGTATAACGTCTAACGTTATGTAACATTATGACATAACGTATAACGTTATATAGCATTACGTTATAACGTATAACGTTATGTGGTATTACCTTATAACGTATAACGTTATGTAGCATTACGCTATAACGTATAACGTTATATAGTAACACGGTATAACGTATAACGTTATGTAGCATTATGACATAACGTATAACGTTATGTAGCATTACGTTATAACGTATAACGTCATGTGGTATTACCTTATAACGTATAACGTTATATAGTATTACGTTATATCGTATAACGTTTTGTATCATTACGGTATAACGTATAACGTTATGTAGTATTGCGTTATAACGTAATACGATATATAGCATTACGTTATAACGTATA
>NW_025219978.1:981592-982723 GCF_014825855.1 Bombus pyrosoma | reverse complement strand
TTATAGCGTATAACGTTATGTAGCATTATGATATAACGTATAACGTTATATGGTAATACGATATAACGTATAACGTTATGTAGTATTAGGATATAACGTATAAGGATATGTAGTATTACGATATAACGTATAACATTATGTACTATTACGTTATATCGTATAACATTATATAGCATTTCGATATAACGTATAACGTTATAGTGTATTACGATATAACGTATAACGATATGTAGTATTACGTTATAACGTATAACGTTATGTAGTATTACGTTACAACGCATAACGTTATGTAGCATTACGTTACAACGCATAACGTTATGTAGCATTACGATATAACGTATAACGTTATGTAGAATTACGATATAACGTATAACGTTATGTAGTATTACGATATAACGTATAAGGATATGTAGTATTACTATATAACGTATAACATTATGTACTATCACGTTATGTTGCATAACGATATATAGCATTACAAATAACGTATAACGTTATGTAGCATTTCGATATAACGTATAACGTTATGTAGAATTACGATATAACGTATAACGTTATGTAGTATTACGATATAGCGTGTAAGGATATGCAGTATTACGTTATAGCGTATAACATAATGTACTATTGCGTTACATCGTATAACGTTATATAGTATAACGAAATAACGTATAACGTTATGTAGCATTACGATGTAACGTATAACGTTATGTAGTATTACGTTATATCGTATAACGCTATGTGGTATTTCGAAATAACGTATAACGTTATGTAGCATTACGATATAACGTATAACGTTGTGTACTATTGCGTAATAACGTATATCGTTATTCAGTATTAAGTTATACCGTATAACGATATGTGGTATTATGTTATTACATATGACGTTATATAGTATTACGCTATTACGTATAACGTTATGTAGCATTACGATGTGACGTATAACGTTATGTAGTATTAGGATATAACGTATAAGGATATGTAGTATTACGATATAACGTATAACATTATGTACTATTACTTTATATCGTATAACATTATATAGCATTTCGATATAACGTATAACGTTATATGGTAATACGATATAACGTATAACGTTATGTAGTATTAGGATATAACGTATAAGGATATGTA
>NW_025219978.1:979962-981092 GCF_014825855.1 Bombus pyrosoma | reverse complement strand
CATAAGGTTATACGTTATAACGTAATATTACATAACGTTATACGTTATATCGTAATGCTACATACCGTTATACGTTATATCTTAATGCTACATAACGTTATACGTTATATCGTAATGATACATAACTTTATAAGTTATATCGTAATGCTACATAACGTTATACGTTATATCGTAATGATACATAACGTTATACGTTATATCATAATGCTACATAACGTTATACGTTATATCGTAATACTACATATCGTTATACGTTATAACGTAATATTACATAACGTTATACGTTATATCGTAATACAACATAACGTTATACGTTATAACGTAATATTACATAACGTTATACGTTATATCGTAATGCTACATACCGTTATACGTTATATCTTAATGCTACATATCGTTATACGTTATATCGTAATACTACATAACGTTATACGTTATATCGTAATGCTACATAACGTTATACGTTGTATCGTAATACAACATAATGTTATACGTTATAACGTAATATTACATAACGGTATACGTTATATCGTAATACTATATAATGTTATACGTCATAACGTATTACTACATAGCGTTATACGTCATAACGTATTACTACGTAACGTTATGCGTTATATCGTAATGATACATAACGTTATACGTGATATCGCAATGCTACATAACGTTATACGTTATATCGTAATACTAAATATCGTTATACGTTATAACGTAATATTACATAATGGTATACGATATATCGTAGTACTATATAATGTTATACGTCATAACGTATTACTACATAACGTTATACGTCATAACGTATTACTACGTAACGTTATACGTTATATCGTAATGATACATATCGTTATACGTTATATCGTAATACTACATAGCGTTATACGTTATATCGTAATACTACATAGCGTTATACGTCATAACGTAACACTTAATAACGTTATACGTTATATCGTAATGATACATAACGTTATTCGTTATATCGTAATGTTACATAACGTTATACGTTATATCGTAATGATACATAACGTTATACGTTATATCATAATGCTACATAACGTTATACGTTATATCGTACTGCTACATAAGGTTATACGTTATGACGTAATATTACATAACGTTATACGTTATAT
>NW_025219978.1:978338-979462 GCF_014825855.1 Bombus pyrosoma | reverse complement strand
TATATAGCATGACGTTATAACGTATAACGTTATGTAGCATTACAATATAACGTATACCGTTATATGGTAATACGCTATGACATATATCGTTATGTAGTATTAAGATATAACGTTTATCGATATGCAGCATTACGATATAACGTATAACGTTATGTAGCATTACGATATAACGTATAACGTTATATAGCATGACGTTATAACGTATAACGTTATGTAGCATTACGGTATAACGTATAACGTTATGTAGCATTACGATGTAACGTATAACGTTATATAGCATGACGTTATAACGTATAACGTTATGTAGCATTACTCTATAACGTATAACGTTATGTGGCATTACGTTATAACGTATAACGTTATGTAGCATTACGATATAACGTATAACGTTATGTAGCATTACGGTATAACGTATAACGTTATGTAGCATTACGATATAACGTATAACGTTATATAGCATGACGTTATAACGTATAACGTTATGTAGCATTACAATATAACGCATACCGTTATATGGTAATACGCTATGACATATATCGTTATGTAGTATTAAGATATATCGTTTATCGATATGCAGCATTACGATATAACGTATAACGTTATGTAGCATTACGATATAACGTATAACGTTATGTAGCATTACGTTATAACGTATAACTTTATGTAGCATTACAAAATAACGTATACCGTTATATGGTAATACGCTATGTCATATATCGTTATGTAGTATTTAGATATAACATTTATCGTTATGTAGCATTACGATATAACGTATAACGTTATGTAGCATTACGGTATAACGTATAACGTTATGTAGCATTACGATGTAACGTATAACGTTATGTAGCATGACGTTATAACGTATAACTTTATGTAGCATTACAAAATAACGTATACCGTTATATGGTAATACGCTATGTCATATATCGTTATGTAGTATTTAGATATAACGTTTATCGTTATGTAGCATTACGATATAACGTATAACGTTATGTAGCAGTACGATATAACGTATAACGTTATGTAGTATTACGGAATAACGTATAACGTTATATAGCATTACGATATAACGTATAACGTTATGTAGTATGACGGTATAACGTATAACGTTATGTAGCATTACG
>NW_025219978.1:976717-977838 GCF_014825855.1 Bombus pyrosoma | reverse complement strand
AGCAATACGAGATAACGTATAACGTTGTGTGGTATTACGATATAAGGTATAACGTTATGCGGGATTACGATATGACGTATAACGTAATGTAGTATTAGGATATAACGTATATCGTCATATAGCAATACGATATAACGTATAACGTTATGTGGTATTACGATATAAGGTATAACGTTATATAGTATTGCGTTATAACGTATAACGTTGTTTGGTATTACGATATGACGTATAACGTAGTGTGGTATTAGGATAAAACGTATATCGTCATATAGCAATACCATATAACGTATAACGTTATGTGGTATTACGATATAACGTATAACGTTGTTTGGCATTACGATATGACGTATAACGTAATGTGGTATTAGGAAATAACGTATAACGTCATATAGCAATACGATATAACGTATAACGTTATGTGGTATTACGATATAAGGTATAACGTTGTGTGGTATTACGATATAACGTATATCGTAATGTAGTATTAGGATATAACGTATATCGTCATATAGCAATACGATATAACGTATAACGTTATGTGGTATTACGACATAACGTATAACGTTATGAGGTGTTACGCTCTAACGAATAACGTTATGTGGTTTTACGTTATAACGTATAACGTTATGTGGTATTACGATATAAGGTATAACGTTATGTGGTATTACGTTATAGGGTATATCGTGATGTAGTATTAGGATATAACGTATATCGTCATATAGGAATACGATATAACGTGTAACGTTATGTGGTGTTACGATATGACGTATAACGTTATGTGATATTACGATATAACGTATATTGTTATGTGGCGCTACGAGATAACGTATAACGTTATATAGTATTGCGTTATAACGTATAACGTTGTTTGGTATTACAATATGACGTATAACGTAATGTGGTATTAGGATACAAAGTATAGCGTCATATAGCAATACGATATAACGTATAACGTTATGTGGTATTACGATATAAGGTATAACGTTATGTGGTATTACGATATAACGTATATCGTAATGTAGTATTAGGATATAACGTATAACGTCATATAGCAATACGAGATAACGTATAACGTTGTGTGGTATTACGATATAAGGTATAACGTTATGCGGGATTACGAT
>NW_025219978.1:975098-976217 GCF_014825855.1 Bombus pyrosoma | reverse complement strand
TTGACGTTATAACGTATAACCTTATACAGTACTACGATATAACGTATAACGTTATATAGTAATACGTTATGACTTATAACGTTATATATACTACGTTATGACGTATAACGTTCTGTAGTATGATGATGAAACGTATAACGTTGTATAGTACTACGTTATGACGTAAAACGATGTGTAGTATTATGATATAACGTATAACGTTACATGGTTTGACGTTATAACGTATAACCTTATACAGTATTACGATATAACGTATAACGTTATATAGTAATACGTTATGACGTATAACGTTCTGTAGTATGATGATAAAACGTATAACGTTATATAGTACTACGTTATGACGTAAAACGATGTGTGGTATTATGATATAACGTATAACGTTACATGGTCTGACGTTATAACGTATAACCTTATACAGTATTACGATATAACGTATAACGATATATAGTAATACGTTATGACTTATAAGGTTATATATACTACGTTATGACGTATAACGTTCTGTAGTATTACGTTGTAACGTATAGCGATATAGAGTACTACGCTGTAACGTATAACGATATATAGTACTACGTCATCACGTATAACGTTATATAATATTACGATATCACGTATAACGTTATATGGTATTACGGTATATCAAATAACGTTATACAGCACTACGTTATGACGTATATAGGCATATAGTACTACGTTATAACGTATAACGTTGTGTAGTATGATGATATAACGTAAAACATTACATGGTATAACGTTATAGCGTATAACGTTATATGGTAATACGGTATAACATATAACGTTATATAGTACTACGTCATGACGTATATAGTTATATAGTATTGCGTTGTAACGTATAACGATATTTACTATTACGTTATAACGTATAACGTTATATAGTGTTATGTTATGACATATAACGGTGTGTAGTATTCTAAAATAACGTATAACGTTACATGGTATTACGTTATAACGTATAACCTTATGCAGTACTACGCTATAACGTATAAAGTTATATAGTACTACGTTATGACGTATAACGTTGTATAGTATTATGATATAACGTATAACGTTATATGCTATTACGATATAGCGTATAACGTTATATGCTATTACGATATA
>NW_025219978.1:973486-974598 GCF_014825855.1 Bombus pyrosoma | reverse complement strand
ATATAACGTATAACGTTATGTAGCATTACGATATAACGTATAACGTCATGTAGCATTACGATATAACGTATAACGTTATGTAGCATTACGATATAACGTATAACGTTATATTTTACTACGACATCACGTATAACCATATGTAGTACTACGTTATAACGTATAACGATATATGGTATTACGATATAACGTTTAACGTTATGTAGCATTACGATAAAACGTATGACGTTATGTAGCATTACGATATAACGTATAACGTTATGTAGTATTACTTTGTAACGTATAACATTATATGGTATTACGATATAACGTACAACGGCATGTAGTATTACGATATAACGTATAAAGTTATATGGTATTTTGATATAACGTATAACGATACGTAGTATTACGATATAACGTATAACATTATGTAGCATTACGATATAACATAGAACTCTATATTTTACTACGACATCACGTATAACGATATGTAGTGTTACGTTATAACGTGTAACGTTATATAGTATTACGATATATCGTACAACGTTATATGGTACTACGATATAACGTATAACCATATGTAGTACTACGTTATAACGTATAACGATATATGGTATTACGATATAACGTATAACGTTATATGGTATTACGATATAACGTATAACGTTATATGGTACTACGATATAACGTATAACGATATGTATCGTTACGTTATAACGTATAACGTTATGTAGCATTACGATATAACGTATAACGTTATGTAGTATTACGATGTAATGTATAACATTATATGGTATTACGATACAACGTACAACGATATGTAGTATTACGATATAACGTATAACATTATGTAGCATTACGATTTAACGTATAACGTTATATTTTACTACGACATCACGTATAACGATATGTAGAATTACGTTATAACGTATATCGTATATGGTATTGCGATATAACGCATAACGATATGTTGTCTTACGATATAACGTATAACGTTATGTAGCATTACGATATAACGTATAACGTTATGTAGTATTACGTTATAACGTATAACGTTATATGGTATTACGATATAGCGTATAACGATATGTAGTAATTCGTTACAACGTATAACGTTATGTAGGATTACGATA
>NW_025219978.1:970766-972986 GCF_014825855.1 Bombus pyrosoma | reverse complement strand
GTTATATCGTAATACTATATAACGTTATACGTTATATCGTAATGCTACATAACGTTAAACGTTATATCGTAACACTACATATCGTTATGCGTAGTATCGTAATACCATATAACGTTATACGTCATATCGTAATACTACATATCGTTATACGTTATATCGTAATGCTACATTACATTATACGTTATACCGTAATACTAGAGATCGTGATACGTTATATCGTAACCGTACATATCGTTTTCGTTATATCGTAATGCTACATAAAGTTATATGTTATAACGTAGTACTACATAACGTTATACGCTATAACGTAATAGTACATAGCTTTATACGGTATATGGTAATATTATATAACGATATACGTTATATCGTAATACTACATATCGTTATACGTTATGTCGTAATAGTACATAACCTTATAAGTTATATCGTAATACTACATATCGTTATACGTTATAACGTATTACCATATAACGTAATCCGTTATATCGTAATACTATATAACGTTATACGTTATAACGTATCTCTACATAACGTTATACGTTATAACGTAATACTATATAACGTTATACGTTATATCGTAATGCTACATATCGTTATACGTTATATCGTGACGCTACATAACGTTATACGTTATAACGTAACACTACATAACGTTATACGTTAGATCGTATCACTACATAACGTTATACGTTATAACGTAATACTATATAACGTTATACGTTATAACGTAGTACTGCATAACGTTATACGCTATAACGTAATGCTACATAACGTTAAACGTTATATCGTAACACTACATATCGTTATGCGTAGTATCGTAATACCATATAACGTTATACGTCATATTGTAATACTACATATCGTTATACGTTATATCGTAATACTACATATCTTCATACGTTATAACGTATTACCATATAACGTTATACGTTATATCGTAATAACACATATCGTTATACGTTATATCGTAATACTACGTATCGTTAGAAGTTATAACGTATTACCATATATCGTTATCCGTTATATCGTAATACTATATAACGTTATACGTTATATCGTAATGCTACATAACCTTATAAGTTATATCGTAATACTACATATCTTTATACGTTATAACGTATTACCATATAACGTAATCCGTTATATCGTAATACTATATAACGTTATACGTTATAACGTATCTCTACATAACGTTATACGTTATAACGTAATACTATATAACGTTATACGTCATATTGTAATACTACATATCGTTATACGTTATATCGTAATGCTAGATATCGTTATACGTTATATCGTAATACTACATATCTTTATACGTCATAACGTATTACCATATAACGTTGTACGTTATATCGTAATACCACATACCGTTATACGTTATATCGTAATACTACATATCGTTATACGTTATAAGGTATTACCATATAACGTTATCCGTTATATCGTAATACCATATAACGTTATACGTCAAATTGTAATACTACATATCGTTATACGTTATATCGTAATACTACATATCTTCATACGTTATAACGTATTACCATATAACGTTATACGTTATATCGTAATAACACATATCGTTATACGTTGTATCGTAATACTACGTATCGTTAGAAGTTATAACGTATTACCATATATCGTTATCCGTTATATCCTAATACTATATAACGTTATACGTTATATCGTAATGCTACATAACGTTAAACGTTATATCGTAACACTACATATCGTTATGCGTAGTATCTTAATACCATATAACGTTATACGTCATATCGTAATGCTACATATCGTTATATGTTATATCGTAATGCTGCATAACGTTATCGGTTATATCGCAACAGTACATATCGTTTTCGTTATATCGTAATGCTACATAACGTTATACGTTATAACGTAATACTATATAACGTTATAAGTTATATCGTAATGCTACGTAACGTTATTGGTTATATCGTAATACCATATAACGTTATACGTTATATGGTAATACTATATAGCGTTAGACGTTATAATGTAATACAACATAACGTTATACGTTATAACGTATTATTACATATCGATATATGCTGTATCGTAAAACTACATAACGTTATACGTTATATCGTAATGCTACATATCGTTATACGTTATAACGTATTACCATATAACGTTATCCGTTATATCGTAATACTACATAACGTTATACGTTATGTCGTAATAGTACATAACGTTATAAGT
>NW_025219978.1:962503-970266 GCF_014825855.1 Bombus pyrosoma | reverse complement strand
AAACGTTATATCATAATACCATATGTCGTTATACGTTCTAACGTAATGCTACATAACGTTATACGTTATATCGTAATGCTACATAACGTTATACGTTATATCGTAATACTATATAACGTTATACGTTATATCGTAATGACACATAACGTTATACGCTATAACGTATTACCATATATCGTTATACGTTATTCGTAATACTGCATAACGTCATACGTCATATCGTAATACTATATAACGTTATACGTAGTATCGTAATACCGTATGTCGTTATACGTTATATCCTAATACTACATACCGTTATACGTTATATCATAATACCATATGTCGTTATACGTTCTAACGTAATGCTACATAACGTTATATGTTATGTCGTAATACCATATATCGTTATACGTTATGTCGTAATACCATATAACGTTTTACGTTATAACGTAGTACAATATAGCGTTATAAGTTATATCGTAATACTACATATCGTTATACGTTATATCCTAATACTATATAACGTTGTACGTTAACGTAGTGCTACAGAACGCTACACGTTATACCGTAATGTTACATAACATTAAACATTATATCGCAATACTATATAACGTTATACGCCATAACGTAATGCTACATACCGTTATACGTTATATTGTAGTGCTACATAACGTTATACGTTATATCGTAACACCATATATCGTTATACGTCATGACGTAATGATACATAACTTTATATGTTATATCGTCATGTTACATAACGTTATACGTTATACCATAATACTATATAACGTTATACGCTATAAGGTAATACTACATAGCGTTAATCGTTATAACGTAATAACACATAACGTTATACGTTATATCGTAATGCTACATATCGCCATACGTTATATCGTAATACTATATAACGTTATTCGTTATATCTTAATACTATATAACGTAATACGATATATCGTAATACTACATATCGTTATACGTTATATCGTAATACTATATAACGTTATACGTTGTAACGTAGTACTACAGAACGCTATACGTTATGTCGTAATACTATATAGCGTCATACGTTGTAACGCAATACTACATAACGTTATACGTTATATCGTAATACTACATATCGTTATACGTTATATCGTAATACCGTATAACACTATACGTTATATCGTAATACTACATAACGTTACACGATATATCGTAATACTACATAACGTTATACGTTATAACGTAACGCTAAATAACGTTATACGTTATGTCGTAATACTACATATCGTTATACGTTATGTCGTAATACCACATATCGTTATACGTTATAACGTAATACAACTTGCCTTTATACGTTATATCATAATACCATATATATTTATACGTTATAACGTAATGCTACATAACGTTATTCGTTATATCGTAATGCTACATAACGTTATACGTTATAACGAGTTACCATATAACGTTATACGTTATAACGAGTTACCATATAACGTTATACGTTATATCGTAATACTACATAAGGTTATACGTTGCATCGTAATGTTACATAGCGTTATACGTTATATCGTAATACTATAGAGCGTCATACCTTGTATCGTAATGCTACATAACGTTATACGTTATATCGTAATACTATATAACGTTTTACGTTATAACGTAACACTACATAACGTTATACGTTATAACGTAATACTACATATCGTTATACGCTATAACGTAATGCTACATTACGTTAAACGTTATATCGTAATGCTACAAAACGTTATACGTTATAGCGAGTTACCATATAACGTGATACGTTATATCGTAATACTACCAATCGTTATACGTTATATCGTAATACCATATAACGTTATACGTTATGACGTAATACCATATAACGTTGTACGTTATAACGTGTTACCATATAACGTTATACGTTATATCGTAATACTACATAACGTTATTCGTTGTATCGTGATGCTACATAACGTTATACGTTATACCGTAATACTACATAACGTTATACGCTATAAGGTAATACTTCATAGCGTTAATCATTATAACGTAATAGTACATAATGTGTTACGTTATATCTTAATACTACATATCGTTATACGATATATCGTAATACTATATAACGTTATACGTTATATCGTAATGACACATAACGTTATACGCTATAACGTATTACCATATATCGTTATACGTTATTCGTAATAGTACATAACGTTATACGTTATATCGTAATACTATATAACGTCATACGTAGTATCGTAATACCGTATGTCGTTATACGTTATATCGTAATACTACATACCGTTATACGTTATATCATAATACCATATGTCGTTATACGTTCTAACGTAATGCTACATAACGTTATACGTTATGTCGTAATACCATATATCGTTATACGTTATGTCGTAATACCATATAACGTTTTACGTTATAACGTAGTACAATATAGCGTTATAAGTTATTTCGTAATACTACATAACGTTATACGTTATATCGTAATACTATATAACGTTGTACGTTGTAACGTAGTGCTACAGAACGCTACACGTTATACCGTAATGGTACATAACCTTATACATTATATCGTAATACTATATAACGTTATACGCTATAACGTAATGCTACATAACGTTATACGTTATATCGTAATGCTACATAACGTAATACGTTATATCGTAATACCATATATCGTTATACGTCATGACGTAATGATACATAACTTTATACGTTATATCGTCATGTTACATAACGTTATACGTTATACCATAATACTATATAACGTTATACGCTATAAGGTAATACTACGTAGCGTTAATCGTTATAACGTAATAGTACATAACGTTATACGTTATATCGTAATGCTACATATCGCCATACGTTATATCGTAATACTATATAACGTTATTCGTTATATCTTAATACTATATAACGTAATACGATATATCGTAATATTACATATCGTTATACGTTATATCGTAATACTATATAACGTTATACGTTGTAACGTAGTACTACAGAACGCTATACGTTATATCGTAATACTACATATCGTTATACGTTACATCGTAATACCGTATAACGCTATACGTTATATCGTAATACTACATAAGGTTACATGTTGTATTGTAATGATACATATCGTTATACGTTATATCGTAATACTACATAACGTTATACGTTATATCGTAACACTACATATCGTTATACTTTATATCGTAATACTATATAGCGTCATACGATATATCGTAATTCTACATTACGTTATACGCTGTAACGTAATGCTACATAACGTTATACGTTATATCGTAAGACTATATGACGTCATACGTTGTAACGTAATGCTACATAACGTTATACGTTATATCGTAATACTATATAGCGCCATACGTTTTAACGTAATGCTACATAACGTTACGCGATATATCGTAATACTACATAACGTTATACGTTATAACGTAATGCTACATAACGTTATACGTTATGTCGTAATACTACATATCGTTATACGTTATGTCGCAATACCATGTAGCGTTGTACGTTATAACGTAGTACCATATAGCGTTATACGTTATATCGTAGTGCTACATAACGTTATACGTAGTATCGTAATTCCATATATCGTTATACGTTATATCGTAATACTACATGCCGTTATACGTTATATCATAATACCACATATAGTTATACGTTATAACGTAATGCTACATAACGTTATTCGTTATATCGTAATGCTACATAACGTTATACGTTATAACGAGTTACCATATAACGTTATACGTTATATCGTAATACTACATAAGGTTATACGTTGCATCGTAATGTTACATAGCGTTATACGTTATATCGTAATACATTATAGCGTCATACGTTGTACCATAATGCTACATAACGTTATACGTTATATCGTAATATTATATAAAGTTATACGCTATACGGTAATACTACATAGCGTTAATCGTTATAACGTAATAGTACATAACGCTTTACGTTATATCGTAACACTACATATCGTTATACGTTATATCGTAATACCATGTAACGCTATACGTTATATCGTAATACTATATAACGTTATACGTTATAACGTAACACTACATAACGTTATACGTTATAACGTAATACTACATATCGTTATACGCTATAACGTAATGCTACATTACGTTAAACGTTATATCGTAATGCTACAAAACGTTATACGTTATAACGAGTTACCATATAACGTTATACGTTATGTCGTAATACTACATATCGTTATACGTTATGTCGTAATACCATATAACGTTGTACGTTATAACGTGTTACCATATAACGTTATACGTTATGTCGTAATACTACATATCGTTATACGTTATGTCGTATTGCTACGTAAATTTATACGTTATATCGTAATACTATATAGCGTCATACGTAGTAACGTAATACTACATAACGTTACACGTTATATCGTAATACTACATAACGTTATACGTCATAACGTAATGCAACATAACGTTATACGTTATATCGTAAAGCTACATAACAGTATACGTTATATCGTAATACTATATAGCGTCATACGTAGTAACGTAATACTACATAACGTTACACGTTATATCGTAATACTATATAGCGTCATACGTTGTAACGCAATACTACATAACGTTATACGTTATATCGTAATACTACTTATCGTTATACGTTATATCGTAATACCATATAACGCTATACGTTATGTCGTAATACCATATAACGTTTTACGTTATAACGTGTTACCATATAACGTTATACGTTATATCGTAATACTACATAACGTTATTCGTTGTATCGTAATGCTACATAACGTTATACGTTATGCCGTAATACTACATATCGTTATACGATATATCGTAATACTATATAGCGTCATACGTTGTAACGTAATACTACATAACGTTATACGTTATATCGTAATACTACATATCGTTATACGTTATATCGTAATACCGTATAACGCTATACGTTATATCGTAATACTATATAACGATATACGTTATAACGTAACACTACATAACGTTATACGTTATAACGTTATACTATATATCGTCATACGCTGTAACGTAATGCTACATAACGTTATACGTTATATCGTAATGCGACATAACGTTGTACGATATAACGTGTTACCATATAACGTTATACGTTATATCGTAATACTACATAACGTTATACGTTGTATCGTAATGCTACATAACGTTATACGTTATACCGCAATACTATATAACGTTATGCGCTATAAGGTAATACTTTATAGCGTTAATAGATATAACGTAATAGTACATAACGTTTTACGTTATATCTTAATACTACATTTTTGTTATAGCATATATCGTAATGCTACATAACGTTATACGTTATATCATAATGCTACATAACGTTATACGTCATATCGCAATGCGACATAACGTTACACGTTATAACGTTATGCTACATTTCGTTATACGTTATAACATATTACCTTATAACGTTATACGATATATCGTAATACTACATAACGTTATACGTCATATCGTATTGCTGCATAACGTTATACGTTATAGCATAATACTATATAACGTTATACGCTATAAGGTAATACTACATAGCGTTAATCTTTATAACGTAATAGTACATAACGTTATACGTTATATCGTAATGCTACATATCGTCATACGTTATATCGTAATACTATATAACGTTATTCGTTATATCGTAATACTACATAACGTTATACGTTATATCGTAATACCATATATCGTTATACGTCATGACGTAATGATACATAACTTTATACGTTATATCGTCATGTTACATAACGATATACGTCATATCGTAATACTATATAACGTTATACGCTATAAGGTAATACTTCATAGCGTTAATAGATATAACGTTATAGCACATAACGTTTTACGTTATATCTTAATACTACATATCGTTATACAATATATCGTAATGCTACATAACGTTATACGTCATATCGCAATGCTACATAGCGTTACACGTTATAGCGTTATGCTACATATCGTTATACGTTATAACATATTACCTTATAACGTTATACGATATATCGTAATACTGCATAACGTTATACGTCATATCGTATTGCTGCATAACGTTATACGTTATACCATAATACTATATAACGTTATACGCTATAAGGTAATACTACATAGCGTTAATCGTTATAACGTAATAGTACATAACGTTATACGTTATATCGTAATGCTACATATCGTCATACGTTATATCGTAATACTATATAACGTTATTCGTTATATCTTCAAACTATATAACGTTATACGATATATCGTAATACTACATATCGTTATACGTTATATCGTAATACTATATAACGTTATACGTTGTAACGTAGTACTACATAAGGTTATACGTTATATCGTAATACTATATAACGTTATACGCTATAAGGTAATACTACATAGCGTTAATCGTTATAACGTAATAGTACATAACGCTTTACGTTATATCGTAACACTGCATATCGTTATACGTTATATCGTATTACCATATAACGTTATACGATATGTCGTAATACCATATAACGTTGTACGTTATAACGTGTTACCATATAACGTTATACGTTATGTCGTAATACTACATATCGTTATACGTTATGTCGTATTGCTACATAAATTTATACGTTATATCGTAATACTATATAGCGTCATACGTTGTAACATAGTACTACATAACGTTATACGTTATATCGTAATACTACTTATCGTTATACGTTATATCGTAATACTATATAGCGTCATGCGTAGTAACGTAATACTACATAACGTTACACGTTATATCGTAATACTACATAATGTTATACGTCATAACGTAATGCTACATAACGTTATACGTTATATCGTAATTGTACATAACGGTATACGTTATATCGTAATACTATATAGCGTCATACGTAGTAACGTAATACTACATAACGTTACACGTTATATCGTAATACTATATAGCGTCATACGTTGTAACGCAATACTACATAGCGTTATACGTTATATCATAATACTACATAATGTTATATGTCATAACGTAATGCTACTTATCGTTATACGTTATATCGTAATACCATATAACGTTATACGTTATGTCGTAATACCACATAACGTTGTACGTTATAACGTGTTACCATATAACGTTATACTGTATGTCGTAATACTACATATCGTTATACGTTATGTCGTATTGCTACATAAATTTATACGTTATATCGTTATACTATATAGCGTCATACGTAGTAACGTAATACTACATAACGTTACACGTTATATCATAATACTACATAATGTTATATGTCATAACGTAATGCTACTTATCGTTATACGTTATATCGTAATACCATAAAACGCTATACGTTATGTCGTAATACCATATAACGTTGTACGTTATAACGTGTTACCATATAACGTTATACGTTATATCGTAATACTACATAACGTTATTCGTTGTATCGTAATGCTACATAACGTTATACGTTATACCGTAATACTACATATCGTTATACGATATATCGTAATACTATATAGCGTCATACGTTGTAACGTAATACTACATAACGTTATACGTAATATCGTAATACTACATATCGTTATACGTTATATCGTAATACCGTATAACGCTATACGTTATATCGTAATACTATATAACGATATACGTTATAACGTAACACGACATAACGTTATACCTTATAACGTTATACTATATATCGTCATACGCTGTAACGTAATGCTACATAACGTTATACGTTATATCGTAATGCGACATAA
>NW_025219978.1:959795-962003 GCF_014825855.1 Bombus pyrosoma | reverse complement strand
GTAATGCTACATAACGTTATACGTTATATCATAGTGCTACATAACGTTATACGTTAAAACGTAATGCTATATAACGTTATGCGTCATAACGCAATGCTATATAACGTTATACGTTATAACGTAACACTACATAACTTTATACGTTATATTGTAATGCTACATAACGGTATACGTTATACCGTAATGGTACATAATGTTGAACGTTATATCGTACTGCTACACAACGTTATACGTTATAACGTAATGCTACATAACGTTATACGTTATAACGTAATACTACATAACGTTATACGTTATACCCTAATGCTACGTAACGTTATAAGTTATACCGTAATGCTACATAACGCTATACGTTATAACGCAATGCTGTATAACATTATACGTTATACCGTAATGCTACATAACGTTATACGTTATAACGTAATACTACATAACGATATACGTTATAACGTCATACTACATAACGTTATACGCTATAACGTAACACTATATAACGTTATACGTTATACCGTAATGCTAAATAACGTTATACGTTATAACGTAATACTACATAACGTAATACGATATAACGCAATGCTATATAACGTTATACGTTATATCATAGTGCTACATAACGTTATACGTTAAAGCGTAATGCTATATAACGTTATACGTCATAACGCAATGCTATATAACGTTATACGTTATGCCGTAATGCTACATAACGTTATACGTTATAACGTAATACTACATAACGTTATACGTTATATTGTAATGCTACATAACGTTATACGGTATAACGTAATACTATATAACGTTATACATTATACCGTAATGCTATATAACGTTATACGTTATACCGTAATGCTACTTAACGTTATACGCTATAACGTAACACTATATAACGTTATACGTTATAACGTAATACTACATAAAGTTATACGTTATACCGTAATGCTACAAAACGTTATACGTTATAACGCAATGCTATATAACGTTATACGTCATAACGCAATGCTATATAACGTTATACGTTATATCATAATGCTCCATAACGTTATACGTTATACCGTAATGCTACATAACGTTATACGTTATAACGTAATACAACATAACGTTATACGCTATAACGTAACACTATAGAACGTTATACGTCATAACGCAATGCTATATAACGTTATACGTTATATTGTAATGCTACATAACGTTATACGTTATAACGCAATAATACATATCGTTATACGTTATAACGTAATACTACATAACGTTATACGTTATAACCAAATGCTACATAACGTTATACGTTATACCGTAATGCTACATAACGCTATACGTTATAACGCAATGATATATAACGTTATACGTTATACCATAATGCTACATAACGGTATACGTTATAACGTAATACTACATAACGTTATACGCTATAACGTAACACTATATATCGTTATACGTCATAACGCAATGCTATATAACGTTATACGTTATATCATAGTGCTACATAAAGTTATATGTTAAAACGTAATGCTATATAACGTTATACGTCATAACGCAGTGCTACATCACGTTATATGTTATATCATAATGCTACATAATGTTATACGTTATACCGTAATACTACATAACGCTATACGTTATAACGTAATACTACATAACGTTATACGCTATAACGTAACACTATATAACGTTATACGTTACACCGCAATAATACATAACGTTATACGTTATAACGTACTACTACATAACGTTATACGTTATATCGTAATGCTACATAACGTTATACGTTATACCGTAATGCTACATAACGTTATACGCTATAACGTATCACTATATAACGTTATACGTCATAACGCAATGCTATGTAACGTTATATGTTGTAACGTAATGCTACATAACGTTATACGTTATATCATAATGCTACATAACGTTATACGTTATACCGTAATGCTACATAACGTTATACGTTACAACGTAATACTAAATAACGTTATACGTTATAACGTAACACTATATAACGTTTTACTTTATACCGTAATGCTATATAACGATATACGTTATATCATAATGCTACATAACGTTATACGTTATACCGTAATGCTATATAACGTTTTACTTTATACCGTAATGCTATATAACGTTATACGTTATATCATAATGCTACATAACGTTATACGTTATAACGTAATACTACATAATGTTATACGTTATACCGTAATACTACATAACGTT
>NW_025219978.1:957089-959295 GCF_014825855.1 Bombus pyrosoma | reverse complement strand
CGTTATATGTTATAACGTAATACTACATAACGTTATACGTTATATCGTAATGCTACATAAAGTTATACGTTATATCGTAATGCTACATAAGGTTATACGTTATATCGTAATACGACATACCGTTATACGTTATATCGTAATGCCATATATCGTTATACGTTAATTCGTATTGCTACAAAACGTTATACGTTATATCGTAATACTACATAACGTTATACGTTATATCATAATGTTACATAACGTTATACGCTATAACGTAATGCTACATGACGTTATACGTTATATCGTAATGCTACATAACGTTATACGTTATATCGTAATGCTACATAACATTATACGTTACATCGTAATACAACGTATCGTTATACGCTATATCGTAATACGACATAACGCTGTACGCTGTAACGTAGTACTACATAACGTTTTACGTTGTAACGTTATACTACATAACGTTATACGCTAGAACGTAATACTACATATCGCTATACGTTATAACACATTACCTTATAACGTTATACGTTATATCATAATACTCTATTACGTTAGACGTTGTTCCCTATTACTACATCACGTTATACGTTATATCGTAATGCTACATAACGTTATATGTTATATCGTATTACCATGTAACGTTATACGTTATATCGTAGTACTATATAACGATATACGTTATATCGTAATACTACATATCGTTATACGTTAGATCGTAGTACTATATAACGTTATACGTTGTAACGTAGTACTACATAACGTTATTCGTTATATTGTAATGCTTCATAGCGTTATTCGTTATATCGTAATGCTACATAACGTTATACGTTATATCGTAAAGCTACATAACGTTATACGTTATATCGTAATACTACATAACGTTTTACATTGTAACGTTATACTACATAATGTTATACGTTATAACGTAATACTACATATCGTCATACGTTATAACATATTACCTTGTAACGTTATATGTTATATCATAATACTATATAACGTTATATGTTATATCGTAGTACTACATATAGTTATACGTTATAACATATTACCTTATAACGTTATACGTTATATCGTACTACCATATAACGTTACACGTTATGTCGTAATTCAACATACCGTTATACGCTATATCATAATACGACATACCGTTGTACGTTGTAACGTAGTACTATATAACGTTATACGCTATAACGTAATGCTACATGACGTTATACGTTATATCGTAATGCTATATAACGTAACACGTTATATCGTAGTGCTACATAAGGTTATACGTTATATCGTAATACTATATAACGTTATAAGCTATAACATAATGCTACATAATGTTATACGTTATATCGTAATGCTAGATAAAGTTATACGTCATAACGTAATAGTACATAACGTTATACGTTATATCTTATTACCATATAACCTTATACGTTATATCGTAATGGTACATAACGTTATACGCTTCATCGTAATACTATGTAACGTTATTCGTCATATCGTTATACGACATAACGTTATTCGTTATAAGGTTATACTACATAGCATTATGCGCTATAACGTAAGTCTACATAACGTTATACGTTATATCGTAATGCTACATAACGTTATACGTTATATCGTATTGCTAAATAACGTTACACGTTATATCGTAATACGACATAACGTTATACGTTACATCGTAACACTATGTAACGTTTTACATTGTAACGTTATACTACATAACGTTATACGTTATAACGTAATACTACATATCGTCATACGTTATAACATATTACCTTTTAACGTTATATGTTATATCATAATATTATATATCGTTATACGTTGTAACGTAGTACTACATAACGTTATTCGTTATATTGTAATGCTTCATAGCGTTATTCGTTATATCGTACTGCTACACAACGTTATACGTTATATCGTATAGCTACAGAACGTTATACGTTATATCGTAATACTATATAACGTTTTACATTGTAACGTTATACTACATAACGTTATACGTTATAACGTAATTCTACATATCGTCATACTTTATAACATATTACCTTGTAACGTTATATGTTATATCACAATATTATATAACGTTATAAGATATAACGTAGTACTACATAACGTTATTCGTTATATTGTAATGCTTCATAGCGTTATTCGTTATATCGTAATGCTACATAACGTTATACGTTATATCGTAAAGCTACAGAACGTTATACTTTATATC
>NW_025219978.1:955491-956589 GCF_014825855.1 Bombus pyrosoma | reverse complement strand
ACATAACGTTATACGTTATATCGTAGTACCACATAACGTTATACGTTATATCGTATTGCTATATGACGATATACGTTATATCCTAATACTACATTACGTTATACGTCATATCGTAATACGACATAACGTTATACGTTATATCGTATTGCTATATGACGTTATACGTTATATCGTAATACGACATAACGTTATACGTTATAACGTAATACTATGTAACGTTATGCGTCATATCGTAACACCACATAACGTTATACGTTATATCGTAATACCACGTAACGTTATACGTTATAACGTAATACTATATAACGTTATACGTCATATCGTAATACCACATAGCGTTATACATTATATCGTATTGCAATATGACGTTATACGTTATATCGCTATACGACATAACGTTATACGTTATATCGTAATACGACATAACGTTATAAATTATAACGTAATACTATGTAACGTTATACGTCATATCGTAACACCACATAACGTTATACGTTATATCGTAGTACCACATAACGTTATACGTTATATCGTATTGCTATATGACGTTATACGTCATATCGTAACACCACATAACGTTATACGTTATATCGTATTTCTATATGACGTTATAAGTCATATCGTAACAACACATAACGTTATACGTTATATCGTATTGCTATATGACGTTATACGTTATATCGTAATACGACATAACGTTATACGTTATAACGTAATACAATGTAACGTTACACGTCATATCGTAACACCACATAACGTTATACGTTATAACGTAATACGACATAACGTTATACGTTATAACGTAATACTATGTAACGTTATACGTCATATCGTAACACCACATAACGTTATGCGTTATATCGTATTGCTATATGACGTTATACGTTATATGGTAATACCACATAACGTTATATGTTATAATGTAATACTATGTAACGTTATACGTCATATCGTAACACCACATAACGTTATACGTTATAACGTAATACCACGTAAAGTTATACGTTATAACGTAATACCACATAACGTTTCACGTTATAATGTAATTCTATATAACGCTATACGTTATATCGTAGCACCACATAGCGTTATACGTTA
>NW_025219978.1:953897-954991 GCF_014825855.1 Bombus pyrosoma | reverse complement strand
TATAACGTAATACTATATAGCGTTATACGTTATAACGTAATGCTACATAACGTTATACGTTATATCGTAATACTACATACCGCTATATGTTATAACGTAATGCTACATAGCGTTATACGTTATAACGTAATGCTACATAACGTTATACGTTACATCCTAATACCATATAACGTTATACGTTATAACGTAATACTATATAACGTTATACGTTATAACGTAATGCTACATAACGTTATGCGTTATAACGTAATGCTACATAACGTTATACGTTATATCGTAATACTGCATATCGCTATATGTTATAACGTAATGCTACATAACGTTATACGTTACATCCTAATACCATATAACGTTATACGTTATAACGTATTGCTATATAACGTTATGCGTTACATCCTAATAACATATAACGTTATACGTTATAACGTAATACTATATAACGTTATACGTTATAACGTAATACTACATAACGTTATACGTTATAACGTATTACTACGTAACGTTATACGTTATAACGTAATGCTACATAACGTTATACGTTATAACATACATCTACGTAGCGTTATACGTTATAACGTAAAGCTACATAACGTTATACGTTATATCGTAATACTACATATCGCTATATGTTATAACGTAATGCTACATAACGTTATACGTTACATCCTAATACCATATAACGTTATACGTTATAACGTAATGCTATATAACGTTATACGTTATATCGTAATACTGCGTATCGCTATATGTTATAACGTAATGCTACATAGCGTTATACGTTATAACATATGTCTACATTACGTTATACGTTATAACGTAATGCTACATAACGTTATACGCTATAACGTAATACTACATTACCTTATACGTTATATCGCAATATGACAAAACGTTATACGTTATAACGTAATGCTACATAACGTTATACGCTATAGCGTAATACTACATGACGTTATACGTTTTATCGTAATATGACATATCGTTATACGTTATAACATAAAGCTACATAACGTTATACGTTATATCGTAATAACACATATCGCTATATGTTATAACGTAATGCTACATAACCTTATACGTTACATCCTAATACC
>NW_025219978.1:952304-953397 GCF_014825855.1 Bombus pyrosoma | reverse complement strand
TATAAAGTATTACAATATAACGTTGTACGTTATAACGAAATACTACATAACATTATACGTTAGAGCGTAATAGTACATAACGTTATAAGTCATAAGCTAATGCTACATAACGTTATACGCTATATCGTAATACTACATAACATTATACGTTATAACACAATAGTACATAACGTTATGCGTTATAACCTAACGCTACATAACGTTATACGTTATATCGTAATACTACATAACGTTATACGTTATATCGTTATACTGTATAACGTTATACGTTATATCGTGATACTTCATAACGTTATACGTTATATCGTAATACTATATAACGATATACGTTATAACACAATATTCCATAACGTTATGCGTTATAACCTAATGCTACATAACGTTATACGTTACATCGTTATACTACATAACGTTCTACGCTATAACGTAATAGTACATAACGTTATACGTCATAAAATAATAGTACACATCGTTATACGTTATAACCTCTTGCTACATAACGTTATACGTTATATCGTAATACTACATAACGTTATACGTTATATCGTTATACTGTATAACGTTATACGTTATATAGTAATACTACATAACGTTATACGTTATATCGTTATACTATATAACGTTATACGTTATAACGTAATGCTACATATCATTATAAGTTAGAGCGTAATAGTACATAACGTTATACGTTATAACATAATAGTACATAAAGTTATACGTTATAACCTAATGCTACATAACGTTATACGTTACATCGTTATACTACATAACGTTATGCTTTATAACACAATAGTACATAACGTATACGTTATAGCCTAATGCTACACAACGTTATACGTTATATCGTAATACTACATAACGTTATACGTTATAACCTAATGCTACATAACGTTATACGTCATATCGTAATACTACGTAACGTTATACTTTATAACACAATAGTACATAACGTTATACGTTATAACCTAATGCTACACAACGTTATACGTTATATCGTAATACTACATAACGTTATTCGTTATAACATAATGCTACATAACGTTATACGTTATATGGTAATACTACATAACGTTATACGTTATATCGTTATACT
>NW_025219978.1:949622-951804 GCF_014825855.1 Bombus pyrosoma | reverse complement strand
ATTATTATGTTATAACGTATATCGTTTTATGGTAATACGTTATAACGTATAACATTATGTAATATTACGTTATAATGTATATCGTTATATGCTAATACGATATAACGTATATCGTTTTATGGTAATACGTTATAACGTATATCGTAATATGGTAGTACGTTATAACGTATAACGTTCAGTAGTAGTTCGTTACAACGTACATCGTTATATAGTAGTACGTTATGATGTATAACGTTCAGTAGTATTTCGCTATAACGTATAACATTATGTATTATTATGTTATAACGTATATCGTTTTATAGTAATACGTTATAACGTATAACATTATGTAATATTACGTTATAATGTATATCGTTATATGCTAATATGATATAACGTATATCGTTTTATGGTAATACGTTATAACGTATATCGTAATATGGTAGCACGTTATAACGTATAACGTTCAGTAGTAGTTCGTTACAACGTATAACGTTATATAGCATTACGTTATAATGTATATCGTTATATAGTAATACGTTATAACGAACAACGTTATGTAGTATTACGTTACATCGTACAACGTTATGTAGTATTTCATTAAAATGTATAACATTATGTATTATTACGTTATAACGTATATCGTTATATAGTAGTACGTTATAACGAACAACGTTCAGTAGTATTACGTTATAATGTACAACGTTATGTAGTATTACGTTACATCGTACAACGTTATGTAGTATTTCATTAAAATGTATAACATTATGTATTATTACGTTATAACGTATATCGTTATATAGTAGTACGCTATAACGAACTACGTTCAGTAGTATTACGCTACAACGTATAACGTTATATAGCATTACGTTATAACTTATATCGTTATATAGTAATACGTTATAACGAACAACGTTATGTAGTATTACGTTACATCGTATAACGTTATGTATTATTACGTTACAACGTACATCGCTATATGGCAGTACGTTATAACGTATATCGTTATATGGTAATACGTTACAACGTATATCGTTATATAGTATTACGTTATAACGTATATCGTTATATAGTAGTACGTTATAAGGAGCAACGTTCAGTAGTATTACGTTATAACGCATAACATTATGTATTATTACCTTATAACGTATATCGTTTTATGGTAATACGTTATAACGTATAACCTTATGTAATATTACGTTATAACGTATATCGTTCAGTAGTAGTTCGTTACAACGTATATCGTTATATAGCATTACGTTATAGTGTATATCGTTATATAGTAATACGTTATAACGAACAACGTTATGTAGTATTACGTTACATCGTACAACGTTATGTAGTATTTCATTAAAATGTATAACATTATGTATTATTACGTTATAACGTATATCGTTATATAGTAGTACGTTATAACGAACAACGTTCAGTAGTATTACGTTATAACGTATAATGTTATGTATTATTACGTTATAACGTAAATCGCTATATGGTAATACGTTATAACGTATATCGTTATATGAAATATACGTAATAACGTGAAATGTTATGTAGAATTACGTTATAACGTATAACATTATGTATTATTACGTTATAACGTATATCGTTATATAGTAGTACGTTATAACGAACAACGTTCAGTAGTATTACGTTATAATGTACAACGTTATGTAGTATTACGTTACATCGTACAACGTTATGTAGTATTTCATTAAAATGTATAACATTATGTATTATTACGTTATAACGTATATCGTTATATAGTAGTACGTTATAACGAACTACGTTCAGTAGTATTACGCTACAACGTATAACGTTATATAGCATTACGTTATAACTTATATCGTTATATAGTAATACGTTATAACGAACAACGTTATGTAGTATTACGTTACATCGTATAACGTTATGTATTAATACGTTACAACGTACATCGCTATATGGCAGTACGTTATAACGTATATCGTTATATGGTAATACGTTACAACGTATATCGTTATATAGTATTACGTTATAACGTATATCGTTATATAGTAGTACGTTATAAGGAGCAACGTTCAGTAGTATTACGTTATAACGTATAACATTATGTATTATTACCTTATAACGTATATCGTTTTATGGTAATACGTTATAACGTATAACCTTATGTAATATTACGTTATAACGTATATCGTTATATGGTAGTACGTTATAACGTATA
>NW_025219978.1:948035-949122 GCF_014825855.1 Bombus pyrosoma | reverse complement strand
TATGGTAATACGTTATGACGTATAACGTTATGTAATATTACGGTATAACGTTTAACGTTATGTAGCATTACGTTATAACGTATAACGTTATGTAGTATTACGATGTAACGTATAGCATTATGTAGCATTACGGTATAATGTATTACGTTATATAGCATAACGTTATAACGTATAACGTTATATGGTAATACGTTATGACGTATAACGTTATGTAATGTTACGGTATAACGTATAACGTTATGTAGCAATACGGTATAACGTAAAACGGTATGTAGCGTAACAATATAACGTACAACGTTATAGAGCATAAATTTATAACGTATAACGTTATGTTGCATTACGGTATAACGTATAACGTTATATGGCAGTACGTTATGACGTATAACGTTATGTAATATTACGGTATAACGTATAACGTTATGTCGCATTACGTTATAACGTATAGCGTTATGTAGTGTTACGTTGAAACGTGTAATGATATATGGTAGTACGTTATAACGTATAACGTTACATGGTGATACGTTATGACACATATCGTTATGTAGTATTAAGATATAACGAATAAGGTTGTGTAGCATTACGGTATAACGTATAACGTTATATAGCAATACGTTATAACGTATAACGTTATATGGTAATACGCTATGACGTATATCGTTATGTAGTATTACGGTATAACGTATAACGTTATGTAGCATTACGATATAACGTATAACGTTGTATGGTAATACGTTATGACGTATAACTATATGTAGTATTACGTTATAACGTATAACGTTATGTAGCATTACGATATGACGTATAACGTTATATAGCATTACGTTATAACGTATAACGTTATGTAGCATTACGATATGACGTATAACGTTATATAGCATTACGTTATAACGTATAACGTTATATGGTAATAAGTTATGACGTATAACGTTATGTAGTATTACGGTATAACGTATGACGTTATGTAGCATTACGATATAATGTATAACGTTATCTAGCATTACGTTATAACGTGTAACTTTATATGGTAATAGGTTATGACGTATAACGATATGTAGCATTACGATATAACGTATAACGTTATCTAGCA
>NW_025219978.1:946450-947535 GCF_014825855.1 Bombus pyrosoma | reverse complement strand
AACGTTATACGTTATATCGTAATGCTACATAACGTTATACGTTATAACGTAATACTATATAACGTTAAACGTTATAACGTAATGGTATATAACGTTATACGTTATAACGTAGTACCATGTAACGTTATTCGTTATAAGGTAATACTATATAACGTTGTACGTTATATAGTAATGCTACATAACGTTATACGTTATAACGTAATACTATATAACGTTATATGTGATATCGTAATACTACATTACGTTATACGTTAAAACGTATTACCATATAACGTTATACGTTATAACGTAACGCTACATAACGTTATACGTTATAACGTAACGCTACATAACATTATACGTTATATCGTAATACTACATAACGTTATACGTTATAACGTATAACTATATAACGTTATACGTTATAACGTAATACTACATAACGTTATACGTTATATCGTAATACCACATAACGTTATACGTTAAAACGTATTACCATATAACGTTATACCTTATAACGTAATACCACAAAACGTTATACGTTAAAACGTATTACCGTATAACTTTATACGTTATAACGTAATACAACATAACGTTATACGTTTTAACATAATGCTACATAACGTTTTACGTTATAACGTAATACTACATAACGTTATACGCTATATCGTAATACCACATAACGTTATACGATGAAAAGTAATACTACATAACGTTATACGTTATAACGTATAACCATATAACGTTATACGTTATAACGTATAACCATATAACGTTATACGTTATAACTTAATACTATATAACGTTATATGTGATATCGTAATACTACATTACGTTATACGTCAAAACGTATTACCATATAACGTTATACGTTATAACGTAATACTACATAACGTTATACGTTAATACGTAATACTATATAACGTTAAACGTTATAACGTAATAGTATATAACGTTATACGTTATATCGTAATACCACAAAACGTTATACGTTAAAACGTATTACCGTATAACTTTATACGTTATAACGTAATACAACATAACGTTATATGTGATATCGTAATACTACATTACGTTATACGTCAAAACGTATAACCATATAACGT
>NW_025219978.1:944869-945950 GCF_014825855.1 Bombus pyrosoma | reverse complement strand
CATAATACTATATAACGTTGAACGTTATATTATAATACAATATAACGTTATGCGTTATATCGTAATACTATATAACGTCATACGTTATAACGTAATACCATATAACGTTATACGCAATATCATAATACTATATAACGTTATACGTTATATCGTAATACCATATAACGTTATACGTTACATAATAATACTATATAACGTTGTACGTTATATCGTAATACTATATAACGTTATACGTTATATCACAATACTATATAACGTTATACGTTATATCGTAATACCATACAACGTTATACGTTATATCGTAATACCATATAACGTTATCCGTTACATCATAATACTATATAACGTTACACGTTATATCATAATACTATATTAAGTTATACTATATATCATAATACTATATAACGTTGAACGTTATATCATAATACAATATATCGTTATACGTTATTTCGTAATACTATATAACGTCATACGTTATAACGTAATACCATATAACGTTATACGTTATATCGTAATAATATATAACGTTATACGTTATATCCTAATACAATATAACGTTATACGTTATATCGTAATACTATATAACGTTATGCGATACATCATAATACTATATAACGTTATACGTTATATCGTAATACCATATAACGTTATTTGTTATATCGTAATACGATATAACGTTATACGTTATAACGTAATGCCATATAACGTTATACGTTATATCGTAATACCATATAACGTTATACGTTATATCGTAATACCATATAATGTTATATGTGATATCGTAATACTGTATAACGTTATACGTTATATCGTAATACTATATAACGTTATACGTTATATCATAATACTGTATAACGTTATACGATACATCACAATACTATTTAACGTTATACGTTATATCGTAATACCATATAACGTTATACGTTATTTCGTAATACCATATAACGTTATACGTTATTTCGTAATACCATATAACGTTATACGATATGTCGTAATACCATATAACGTTATACGTTATATCGTAATTCTGTATAACGTTATACGTTATATCGTAATACTATATAACGTTATACGTTATAGC
>NW_025219978.1:942213-944369 GCF_014825855.1 Bombus pyrosoma | reverse complement strand
ACGTTATGTATTATTACGTTATAACGTACATCGCTATATGGTGATACGTTATAACGTATATCGTTATATGTAAGAAACGTTATAACGTGAAATGTTATGTAGAATTACGTTATAACGTATAACATTATGTATTATTACGCTATAACGTATATCGTTATAGAGCAATGCGTTATAGCGAATAACGTTATGTAGAATTACGTTATAACGTATAATATTATGTATTATTACGTTATAACGTATGTCGTTATATAGTAATACGTTACAACCCATAACGTTATATAGTATTACGTTATAACTTATATCGTTATATAGTAATACGTTACAAAGTATAACGTTATATAGCATATCGTTATAACGTATATCGTTATATAGTAATACGTTATAACGAACAACGTTATGTAGCATTACGTTACATCGTACAACGTTATGTAGTATTTCATTAAGATGTATAACATTATGTATTATTACGTTATAACGTATATCGTTATATAGTAGTACGTTATAACGAGCAACGTTCAGTAGTATTACGTTATAACGTATAACGTTATGTATTATTACGTTATAACGTATGTCGTTATATCGTAATACGTTACAACACATAACGTTATATAGTATTACGTTATAACGTATATCGTTATGTATTATTACGTTATAACGTACATCGCTATATGGTAATACGTTATAACGTATATCGTTATATGAAAGATACGTTATATCGTGAAATGTTATGTAGAATTCCGTTATAACGTATAACATTATGTATTATTACATTATAACGTATTTCGTTATATAGTAATGCGTTATAACGAATAACGTTATGTAGAATTACGTTATAACGTATAACGTTATGTAGTATTACGTTATAACGTACAACGTTATGTAGTATTACTTTATAACGTATATCGTTATATAGTAGTACGTTATAACGAACAACGTTCAGTAGTATTTTGTTATAACGTATAACGTCCAGTAGTAGTTCGCTACAACGTACATCGTTATATAGTAGTACGTTATGATGTATAACGTTCAGTAGTATTTCGTTATAACGTATAACATTATTTATTATTACGTTATAACGTATATCGTTTTATGGTAATACGTTATAACGTATAACCTTATGTAATATTACGTTATAAACGTATATCGTTACATGGTAATACGTTAAAACGTATGTCGTTATATGGTAATACGTTAAAACGTATGTCGTTATATGGTAATACGTTAAAACGTATGTCGTTATATGGTAATACGTTACAACGTATATCGTTATGTAATATTACGTTATAACGTGTATCGTTATATAGTAGTACGTTATGATGTACGACGTTCAGTAGTATTTCGTTATAACGTATAACATTATGTATTATTACGTTATAACGTATATCCTTTTATGGTAATACGTTATAACGCATAACCTTATGTAATACTACGTTATAACGTATATCGTTATATGGTAGTACGTTACATCGCATAACGTTATATAGTATTACGTTATAACGTATATCGTTATATAGTAATACGTTACAACGTATAACGTTACATAGCATTACGTTATAACATATATCGTTATATAGTAATACGTTATAACGAACAACGTTATGTAGTATTACGTTACATCGTACAACGTTATGTAGTATTTCATTAAAATGTATAACATTATGTATTATTACGTTATAACGTATATCGTTATATAGTAGTACGTTATAACGAACAACGTTCAGTAGTATTTCGTTATAACGTATAACATTATTTATTATTACGTTATAACGTATATCGTTTTATGGTAATACGTTATAACGTATAACCTTATGTAATATTACGTTATAACGTATATCGTTATATGGTAATACGTTAAATCGTATGTCGTTATATGGTAATACGTTAAAAGGTATGTCGTTATATGGTAGTACGTTATGATGTACGACGTTCAGTGGTATTTCGTTATAACGTATAACAATATGTATTATTACGTTATAACGTATATCGTTTTATGGTAATACGTTATAACGTATAACGTTATACAGCATATCGTTATAACGTATATCGTTATATAGTAATACGTTATAACGAACAACGTTATGTAGTATTACGTTACATCGTACAACGTTATGTAGTATTTCATTAAAATGTATAACATTATGTATTATTACGTTATA
>NW_025219978.1:940637-941713 GCF_014825855.1 Bombus pyrosoma | reverse complement strand
GGTTTGCGCTATGTCAACTCTGGCCTAGGTCCAGACCAGTGTAATTGCTGTTTTCATATTAATGCTTCAATATTCAATTGAACGTATCTCCACTGCTATTCGAGATATGTCTACAAATCTGTGGGCGTTATACTCCACATACGCTGCGAAATACCTGGAACGACATCCGGCTTCCGCTATGTCAACTCTGGTCTAGGTAGAGACGATCGTATTTCCAGTTTTGTATATTCAAGCTTGAATATTCATCTGAAAGTATCTCCGCTGCTATTGGTGAGATGTCGATACTACGATGCTCGTTATACTCCACATATGCTGCCAAACAGAGAACACGACATTCCGATTTCGCTGCGTCAAGTCTGGTCTTGGTGAAGACCAGCGTAGTTCCAGTTTTGCAATGTTTAAGCTTGAATATTGAATTGGACGTTTCTCAGCTGTTATTGGTCATACCTCGGCATTTCGATGCACGTTATACCTAACGCCGCATGCTGCCCAATACGGAGCACGACATCCGATTTCCGCTACGTCAACTCCGGTCTAGGTCAAAAGCAGCGTAGTTCCAGTTTTGCATATTCAAGCATGAATATTCTTCTGAACCTATCGCCGCTGCTATTCGAGATATGTCTTCAACCCTGTGCGCGTTATATTCCATATAAGCTGGGAAATACGTGGAACGACATCCGGTTTCCGCTATGCCAACTCCGGTATAGATAAAGACCAGCGTAGCTTCAGTTTTGCATTTTCATGCCTGAATATTCATCTGAACATATCTACGCCGCTGTTGGTGATATGTCAATAATTTAATGCGCTTTATGCTCTACATGTGCTACCAAATACAGAGCACGACATCCGATTTGCCATATGTCAACTCTGATGGGTTCAGACCAGCGTATTTGCTGTTTTGCATATTCAGACTTCAACACTCAAATGAGTGTTCCCCAGCTGCTGTTGATCATCTATCCGCATTAGAACGCGCGTTATACTCCACATATGCTGCCAGTAAAGAGCACGACATTCGGTTTGCGCTATATCAACTATGATCCCTGTCAAGTCCAGCGTAGTTGCGGTTTTACACATTC
>NW_025219978.1:937987-940137 GCF_014825855.1 Bombus pyrosoma | reverse complement strand
ACTATATAACGTTATACGTTATATCGTAACAGTATATAACGCTATACGTTGTAACGTAATAGTATATAACGTTATACATTATAGCGTAATGCTACATAACGTTATACCTTATAACGTAATACTATATAACGTTAAACGTTATATCGTAATACTACATAACGTGATACGTTATAACGTATTACTATATAACGTTATACGTCATATCGTATCACTATATAACGTTATACGTTATATCGTAACACTATATAACGTTATACGTTATATCGTAACAGTATATAACGCTATACGTTGTAACGTAATAGTATATAACGCTATACGTTGTAACGTAATTCCATGTAGCGTTAAACGTTATATCGTAATACTACATAACGTTATACGTTATAACGTATTACTATATAACGTTATATGTTATAACGTAACGCTACATAACGTTATACGTTATATCGTAATACTACATAACGTTATACGTTATAACGTAATAGCATATAACGTTATACGTAATAACGTAATGCTACATAACGTTATACGTTATAACGTAATACTACATAACATTATACGTTATAACGTAATACTATATAACGTTATACGTAATAACGTAATACTACATAACGTTATACCTTATAACGTAATACTATATAACGTTAAACGTTATATCGTAATACTACATAACGTGATACGTTATAACGTATTACTATATAACGTTATACGTTATAATGTAACGCTACATAACGTTATATGTTATATCGTATCACTATATAACGTTATACGTTATATCGAAACAGTATATAACGCTATACGTTGTAACGTAATAGTATATAACGTTATACATTATAGCGTAATGCTACATTACGTTATACGTTATAACGTAATACCATGTAACGTTAAACGTTATATCGTAATACTACATAACGTTATACGTTATAACGTATTACCATATAACGTTATATGTTATAATGTAACGCTACATAACGTTATATGTTATATCGTAATACTACATAACGTTATACGTTATAACGTAATACTATATAACGTTATACGTTATAACGTATCACCATATAACGTTATACTTTATAACGCAATGCTACATAACGTTATACGTTATAACGTAATACTACATAACGTTATATCTTATGTCGTAATACTACATAACGTTATACGTTATAACGTAATGCTACATATCGTTATACCTTATAACGTAATACCATGTAACATTAAACGTTATATCGTAATGCTACATAACGTTATATGTTATATCGTAACATATATAACGTTATACGTTATAACGTAATAGTATATAACGTTATACGTTATAACGTAATGCTACATATCGTTATACCTTATAACGTAATACCATGTAACGTTAAACGTTATATCGTAATGCTATATAACGTTATACGTTATAACGTATTACCACATAACGTTATATGTTATAACGTAACGCTACATATCGTTATATGTTATATCGTAATACTACATACCGTTATATGTTGTAACGTAACGCTACATAGCGTTATATGTTATATCGTAATACTACATAACGTTATACGTTATAACGCAATGCTACATAACGTTATACGTTATATGGTAACAGTATATAACGTTATACGTTATAACGTAATGCTACATAACGTTATACGTTACAACGTAATACTACATCACGTTATACGTTATAACGTAATACTATATAACGTTATACGTTATAACGTAATTCCATATAACGTTAAACGTTAGAACGTAATGCTACATAACGTTATACGTTATATCGTAATACTATGTAACGTTAAACGTTATATCGTAATACTACATAACGTTATACGTTATAACGTAATGCTACATTACGTTATATGCTATATCGTAACACTCTGTAACGTTATATGTTATATCGTAACAGTATATAACGCTGTACGTTGTAACGTAATAGTATATAACGTTATACATCATAACGTAATGCTACATGACGTTATATGTTATATCGTAACAGTATATAACGTTATACGTTATAACGTAATTGTATATAACGTTATACGTTATAACGTAATGCTACATTACGTTATACGTTATAACGTAATACCATGTAACGTTAAACGTTATATCGTAATAATACATAGCGTTATACGTTATAACGTATTACCATATAACGTTATATGTTA
>NW_025219978.1:936418-937487 GCF_014825855.1 Bombus pyrosoma | reverse complement strand
TATGACGATATACGTTATATCCTAATACTACATTACGATATACGTCATATCGTAATACCACATAACGTTATACGTTATATCGTAATACCACATAACGTTATACATTACATCGTAACACCACATAACGTTATACGTTATAACGTAATACTATATAACGATATACGTTACATCGTAATACCACATAACGTTATACGTTATAACGTAACTCTATATAACGTTATACGTCTTATCGTAACACCACATAACGTTATACGTTATATCGTATTGCTATATGACGTTGTACGCTATATCGTAATACTATATAACGTTATACCTCATATCGTAACACCACATAACGTTATACGTTATATCGTAGTACCACATAATGTTATACGTTATATCGTATTGCTATATGACGTTATACGTTATATCGTAATACCACATAACGTGATACGTTATAACGTAATACTATGTAACGTTATACGTCATATAGCAACACCACATAGCGTTATACGTTATATCGTATTGCTATATGACGTTATACGTCATATCGTAACACCACATAACGTTATATGTTTTATGATAGTACCACATAATGTTATACGTCATATCGTAACACCACATAACGTTATACGTTATATCGTAGTACCACATAACGTTATACGTTACATCGTAATACCACATAACGGTATACGTTATATCGTATTGCTATATGACGATATACGTTATAATGGAATACTATGTAACGTTATACGTCATATAGCAACATCACATTACGTTATACGCTATATCGTAATACTATATAACGTTATACGTCATATCGTAACACCACATAACGTTATAAGTTATATGATAGTACCACTGAATGATATACGTTATATCGTATTGCTATATGACGATATACGTTATATCCTAATACTACATTACGATATACGTCATATCGTAATACCACATAACGTTATACGTTATATCGTAATACCACATAACGTTATACATTACATCGTAACACCACATAACGTTATACGTTATAACGTAATACTATATAACGATATACGTTACATCGTAATACCACATAACGTTATACGTTATA
>NW_025219978.1:934850-935918 GCF_014825855.1 Bombus pyrosoma | reverse complement strand
TGAACGTATCTCCGCTGCTATTGGTGATACGTCGATAAGTCGATGCGCGTTATACAGCTCCTATGCTGCCGAATACAGATCACGACATCCTCTTAGCGCTATGTGAAGCCTGATCTAGGTCTAATCCTGTGTATTTGCACCTTTGTATATTCCGATTTCAATATTCAATTGAACGTTTCTCAGCTGCTATACGGGATATTTGGGCATTTCGATACGTGGTATAGTTGGCATATACTGCCCAATTCGGTGCACGACATCCTGTTTGCCCTACGTCAACTCTGGTCTAGTTCAAGACCAGCGTAATTACAGTTTTGCTTATTCAAACATGTATATTTATAAGAACGTATCTCCGATGCTATTCGAGATATGTCTACAATTCTGAGCGCGTTATACTCCACAGATGTTGCCAAATACGTGGAATGACTTCCGGCTTGCGCTATGTCCACTCTGATCTATGTAAAGACGATCGTGTTTCCAGTTTTGCCCATTCAATCACGAATATTCATCTGAACGTATCTCCGCTGCTATTGGAGATATCTCTATAATTCGATGCCCATTATCCACTTCTTATGCTGCCAAACACAGAGCACCACATCCGGTTTGCGCTACGTCAACTCTGGTATGGTTTAAGCCCAGCGGATTGCCAGTTTTGCCCATGCAAGCTTGAATATTCAGTTCTAGTTATCTCAGCCGCTGCTCGTGATATGTCGCTAATTTGATGCGCTTTATGCTTTCCATATGCTACCAAATACAGAGAACGACATCCGATTTGGGCTATGGCAACTTTGGTCCAGGGTAAGACCTGCGTATTTCCAGTTCTACACATTCAAGTACGAATATTCATCGGAATGAATCCTCGCGGATATTGAATATATGCGGATAACTCGATGCGCTTTATACTCCCCATATAATGCAAAATACGTGGAGCGACATCCGGTTTGCACTCAGCCAAATCTGACCACTGCCAAATCCTGCGTATTTGCAGCATTGCATATTCGTGCGTCAATATTCAATTGATCATGTATTTGTTGCGATTCGGGATATGTCTATAATTCGATGCACGTTATA
>NW_025219978.1:933284-934350 GCF_014825855.1 Bombus pyrosoma | reverse complement strand
AATACTACATTACGTTATACGTCATATCGTAATACCACATAACGTTATACGTTATATCGTAATACCACATAACGTTATACGTTATATCGTATTGCTATATGACGATATACGTTATATCCTAATACTACATTACGTTATACCTTATAACGTAATACTATGTAATGTTATACGTCATATCGTAATACCAAACAACGTTATATCTTATATCGTAGTACCACATAACGTTATACGTTATATCGCTACATCACATAACGTTATACGTTATAACGTAATACTATATAACGTTATACCTTATATCGTAATACCACATAACGTTATACCTTATCACGTAATACTATATAATGTTATACTTCATATCGTAGTACCCCATAATGTTATACGTTATATCGTAATACTATATAATGTTATACGTCTTATCGTAATACCACATAACGTTATACGTTATGTCCGATTGCTATATGGCGTTATACGTTATATCCTAATACTATTACGTTATACGTCATATCGTAATCCCACATAACGTTATACGTCATATCGTAACACCTCATAACGTTATACGTTATATCGTATTGCTATATGGCGTTATACGTTATACCATAATACTGCATTACGTTATACGTCATATCGTAATCCCACATAACGTTATACCTTATAACGTAATACTATATAGCGTTATACGTCATATCGTAATACCACATAACGTTATACGTTATATCGTATTGCTATATGGCCTTATACCTTATATCCTAATATTGCATTACGTTATATGTTATAACGTAATACCATATAACTTTATACCTCATATCGTAATAGCACATGTCGTTATACGTTATATCCTATTGCTATAAGACGTTATACGTTATACCATAATACTGCATTACGTTATACGTCATATCGTAATCCCACATAACGTTATACCTTATAACGTAATACTATATAGTGTTATACGTCATATCGTAATACCACATAACGTTATACGTTATATCGTATTGCTATATGGCGTTATACCTTATATCCTAATACTACATTACGTTATACGTCATACCGTAATCCCACATAACATTAT
>NW_025219978.1:931719-932784 GCF_014825855.1 Bombus pyrosoma | reverse complement strand
CGTTACAACGTATAACGATATGTAGTTTTACGATGTAACGTGTAACGTCATGTAGCATTACGGTATAACGTATAACGTTATGTAGCATGACGTTATAACGTATAACGTTATGTAGCATTACAATATAATGTTATATGGTAATACGCTATGACATATATCGTTATGTAGTATTAAGATATAACGTTAATCGATATGTAGCATTACGTTATAACGTATAACGGTATGTAGTGTTACGTTATAACGTATAACGATATATGGCAATACGTTACAACGTATAACGATATGTAGTTTTACGATGTAACGTGTAACGTCATGTAGCATTACGGTATAACGTATAACGTTATGTAGCATGACGGTATAACGTATAACGTTATGTAGCATTACGTTATAACGTATAACGTTATATGGTAATACGCTATGACATATATCGTTATGTAGTATTAAGATATAACGGGTATCGATATGTAGCATTACGATATAACGTATAACGTTATATAGCATTACGTTATAACGTATAACGTTATATGGTAATACGCTATGACATATTTCGTTATGTAGTATTAAGATATAACGGGTATCGATATGTAGTATTACGGTATAACGTATAACGTTATGTAGCATTACGTTATAACGTATAACGGTATGTAGTGTTACGTTATAACGTATAACGATATATGGCAATACGTTACAACGTATAACGATATGTAGTTTTACGATGTAACGTGTAACGTCATGTAGCATTACGGTATAACGTATAACGTTATGTAGCATTACGTTATAACGTATAACGTTATGTAGTGTTACGTTATATCGTATAACGATATATGGTAATACGTCATAACGCATAACGTTATGTAGCATTACGGTATAACGTATAACGTTATGTAGTATTACGATGAAACGTATAACGTTATGTAGCATTACGATATAACGTATAACGTTATATGGTAATACGTTATGACGTATAACGTTATGAAGTATTACGGTATGACGTATAACGTTATGTAGCACTACGTTATAACGTATAACGTTATGTAGCATTACGGTATAACGTATAACGTTATG
>NW_025219978.1:929404-931219 GCF_014825855.1 Bombus pyrosoma | reverse complement strand
ATCGCAATACCATATAACGTTATACGCTATAACGTAATGCTACGTAACGTTATACGTTATATCGTAAGACTATATAGCGTCATTCGTTGTAACGTAATGCTACAATCCGTTATACGTTATATCGTACGACTATATAGCGTCATACGTTGTAACGTAATGCTACATAACGCTATACGTTATGTCGTAATGCTACATAACGTTATACGTTATATCGTAATACTACATAAGGTTACATGTTGTATCGTAATGCTACATATCGTTATACGTTATATCGTATTACTACATAACGTTATACGTTATATCGTAACACTACATATCGTTATACGTTATATCGTAATACTATATAGCGTCATACCATATATCGTAATACTACATAACGTTATACGCTATAACGTAATGCTACATAACGTTATACGTTATATCGTAATACTACATAACGTTATACGTTGTATCGTAATTCCATATATCGTTATACGTTATATCGTAATACTACATACCGTTATTCGTTATACCGCAATGCTGTATAAGGTTATACATTATATCGTAATACTACAGAACTTTATACGCTATAACTTAATGCTACATAACGTTATAAGTTATATCGTAATGCTACATAACGTTATTCGTTGTATCGTAATACCATATATCGTTATACGTTATAACGTAATGATATATAACGTTAAACGTTATGTCGTAATACTACATATCGTTATACGTTATGTCGTAATACCATATAACGTTGTACGTCATAGCGTAGTACCATGTAGTGTTATACGTTATATCGTAATGCTACATAACGTTATACGTTGTATCGTAATTCCATATATCGGTATACCTTATATCGTAATACTACATACCGTTACACGTTGTATCGTAATACCATATAACGTCGTACGTTATAACGTAGTACAATATAGCGTTATAAGTTATACCGTAATACCATGTATCGTTATACGTCACAACGTAATGCTACTTAACGCTATACATTATATCGTAATACTATACAACGTCCTACGTTGTAACGTATTACTACATAACGTTGTACATTACATCGTAATGCTACATAACTTTATACTACAGAACGTTATACGTTATATCGTAATGCTACATAACGTTATACGTTGTATCGTAATTCCATATATCGTTATACGTTATATCGTAATACTACATACCGTTAATCGTTATAACGTCATAGTACATAACGTTGTACGTTATATCTTAATACTACATATCATTATACGACATATCGTATTACTACATAACGTTATACGCTATAACGTAATGCTACATAACGTTATACGTTATATCGTAATGACACATAACGTTATACGTTATATCGTAATGACACATAACGTTATACGTTATATCGTAATGACACATAACGTTATACGTTGTATCGTAATTCCATATATCGTTATACCTTATATCGTAATACTACATACCGTTATACGTTGTATCGTAATACCATATAACGTCGTACGTTATAACGTAGTACAATATAGCGTTATAAGTTATACCGTAATACCATATATCGTTATACGTCACAACGTAATGCTACATAACGTTATACGTTATATCGTAATACTATATGACTTTATATGTTGTAACGTAGTACAACAGAGCACTATACGTTATATCGTAATGTTACATAACGTTATTCGTTATACCGTAATGCTACATATCGTTATACGTTATAACGTAATGCTACATAACGTTATACGTTATGTCGTAATACTACATATCGTTATACGTTATATCGTAATACTATACAACGTTCTACGTTGTAACGTATTACTACATAACGTTGTACGTTAC
>NW_025219978.1:927528-928904 GCF_014825855.1 Bombus pyrosoma | reverse complement strand
GTAACGTACAACGTTATGTAGTAATACGTTACAACGTAGAACGTTGTATAGTATTACGATATAACGTATAACGATATGTAGTATTACGACATAACGTATAACGTTATGTAGCATTACGTTATAACGTATAACGATATGTAGCATTACGGTATAACGAATAACGTTATGTAACATTACGATATAACGTATAGTGCTCTGTAGTACTACGTTACAACATATAAAGTCATATAGTATTACGATATAACGTATAACGTTATGTAGCATTACGTTGTGACGTATAACGATATATGGTATTACGGTATAACTTATAACGCTATATTGTACTACGTTATAACGTACGACGTTATATGCTATTACGATACAACGTATAACGGTATGTAGTATTACGATATAAGGTATAACGATATATGGAATTACGATACAACGTATAACGTTATGTGTCATTACGATATAACGTATAACGTTATGTGTCATTACGATATAACGTATAACGTTATGTGTCATTACGATATAACGTATAACGTTATGTAGCATTACGTTATAGCGTATAACGTTATGTAGTAATACGATATATCGTATAATGATATGTAGTATTAAGATATAATGTACAACGTTATGTACTATGACGTTATAGCGATTAACGGTATGTAGTATTACGATATAACGTATAACGATATATGGAATTACGATACAACGTATAACGTTATGTAGCATTACGTTATAGCGTATAACGTTATGTAGTATTATGATATATCGTATAATGATATGTAGTATTAAGATATAACGTAAAACGGTATGTACTATGACGTTATAACGATTAACGTTATGTAGCATTACGATATAACGTATAACGTTCTGTAGTATAAAGTTATGTAGCATTACGATGTAATGTACAACGTTATGTAGTAATACGTTACAACGTAGGACGTTGTATAGTATTACGATATAACGTATAGCGTTAAGTAGCATTACGTTGTGACGTATAACGATATATGGTATTACGGTATAACTTATAACGCTTTATTGTACTACGTTATAACGTACGACGTTATATGGTATTACGATACAACGTGTAACGGTATGTAGTATTACGATATAAGGTATACCGATATATGGAATTACGATACAACGTATAACGTTATGTAGCATTACGATATAACGTATAACACTACATGGTACTACGCTATGACGTACAACGTTATATGGTATTACGACATAACGTATAACGATATGTAGTATTACGACATAACGTTTAACGTTATATATCATTACGTTATAACGTATAACGATATATGGTATTACGATACAACGAATAACGTTATGTAGCATTACGATATAACGTATAACGTTATGTAGCATTAAGTTATAGCGTATAA
>NW_025219978.1:925977-927028 GCF_014825855.1 Bombus pyrosoma | reverse complement strand
ACGTTATAACGTATTACGTTATGTAGGATTACGATATAACGTATAACATTATGTAGCATTACGATATAACGTACAACGTTATGTAGCATCACGATATAACGTATAACGTTATGTAGGATTACGATATAACGTATAACGTTATGTAGCATTACCATATAACGTATAACGTTATATAGCATTACGTTATAACGTGTAACGTTATGTAGTATTACGTTATAATGTATAACGTTATGTATTATTGAGTTGTAACGTATGACCTTATATATCATTACTATATAACGTATAACGCTGTATAGCGTTACTTTATAACGAATAACGTTATGTAGCATTACGATATAACGTATAACGTTATATAGCATTACGTTATAACGTATAACGTTATATAGCATTACGTTATAACGTATAACATTATGTAGGATTACGTTATATCGTATAACGTTGTGTAGTGTTACGTTATAACGTATAACATTATGTGGGATTACGTTATATCGTATAACGTTGTGTAGTGTTACGTTATAACGTATAACTTTATGTATTATTTCGTTGTAACGTATTTCGTTATAAGGTATTACGTTATAGCGTATGACGTTATGCAGCATAACGTTTTAACGTATAACGTTATATAGTATTACGTTATAACGTATAACGTTATGTGATATGACGTTATAACGTATAACGATATGTAGGATTACGATATAACGTATATCGTTATGTGGCATTACCATATAACGTATAACGTTATATAGCATTATGTTGTAACGCATAACGTTATATAGTATTACGTTATAACGTATAAAGTTATGTAGCATTACGATATAACGTATAACGTTATATGGCATTACGTTATAACGTATAACGTTATATAGTCTTACGTTATAACGTTTTACGTTATGTAGGATTGCGATATAACGTATAACATTCTGTAGTATTACGATATAACGTACAACGTTATGAAGCATCACGATATAACGTATAACGTTATATAGCACTACGTTATAACGTATAACGTTATGTAGTATTACGTCATAACGTGTAACGTTATGTAGGATTA
>NW_025219978.1:923376-925477 GCF_014825855.1 Bombus pyrosoma | reverse complement strand
CGTTATATAGTAATACGATATAACGTATAACGTTATATTTTACTACGACATAACGTATTACGATATGTAGCACTACGTTATAACGTATTACGTTATAATGTATTACGATATAACGTATAACGATTTGTTGTCTTGTGATATAGCGTATAACGTTATGTAGCATTACGATATAACATATAACGTTATGTAGTATTACGTTATAACGTATAACGTTATATGGAATTACGATATAGCGTATAACGATATGTAGTAATACGTTACAACGTATAACGTTATGTAGGATTACGATATGACGTATAACCTTATAAGGTAATATGATATAACGTATAACGATATGTAGTATTACGATATAACGTATAACGTTATGTAGCATTACGATATAACGTATAACGTTATGTGGTATTACTTTGTAACGTATAACATTATATGGTATTACGATATAACGTACAACGTTATGTAGTATTACGATATAACGTATAACGTTATATGGTATTACGATGTAACGTATAACGATACGTAGTATTACGATACACCGTATAACATTATGTAGCATTACGATATAACGTATAACGTTATATTTTACTACGACGTAACGTATAACGATATGTAGTGTTACGTTATAACGTTTAATGTTATATAGTATTACGATATAACGTATAACGTTATATGGTACTACGATATAACGTATAACCATATGTAGTACTGCGTTATAACGTATAACGATATATGGTATTACGATATAACGTATAACGTTATATGGTATTACGATATAACGTATAACGTTATATGGTACTACGATATAACGTATAACGATATGAAGTGTTACGTTATAACGTATAACGATACGTAGTATTACGATACAACGTATAACATTATGTAGCATTACGATATAACGTATAACGTTATATTTTACTACGACATAACGTATAACGATATGTAGTGTTACGTTATAACGTTTAACGTTATATAGTATTACGATATAACGTATAACCTTATATGGTACTACGATATAACGTATAACCATATGTAGTACTACGTTATAACGTATAACGATATATGGTATTACGATATAACGTATAACGTTATATGGTACTACGATATAACGTATAACGATATGAAGTGTTACGATATAACGTATAACGTTATGTAGCATTACGATATAACGTATAACGTTATGTAGCATTACGATATAACGTATAACGCTATATAGCATTACGATATAACGTATATAGGTTATGTCGCATTACGATATAACGTATAACGTTATGAAGCATTACGATATAACGTATATAGGTTATGTAGCATTACGATATAACGTATAACGTTATATTTTACTACGACATCACGTATAACGATATGTAGAATTACGTTATAACGTATAACGTATATGGTATTACGATATAACGTATAACGTTATATGGTACTACGATATAACGTATAACGATATGTAGTACTACGTTATAACGTATTACGTTATATGGTACTAAGATATAACGTATAACGATATGTTGTCTTACGATATAACGTATAACGTTATGTAGCATTACGATATAACGTATAACGTTATGTAGTATTACGTTATAACGTATAACGTTATATGGTAATACGATATAGCGTATAACGATATGTAGTAATTCGTTACAACGTATAACGTTATGTAGTATTACGATATAACGTATAACCTTATAAGGTAATATGATATAACGTATAACGTTATGTAGTATTACGATATAACGCATAACGTTATGTAGCATTACGATATAACGTATAACGTAATGTAGTATTACTTTGAAACGTATAACATTATATGGTATTACGATATAACGTATAACGATATGTAGTACTACGTTATAACGTATTACGTTATATGGTATTACGATATAACGTATAACGATATGTTGCCTTACGATATAACGTATAACGTTATGTAGCAATACGATATAACGTATAACGTTATGTAGTATTACGTTATAACGTATAACGTTATGTGGTACTACGATATAGCGTATAACGATATGTAGTAATATGTTACAACGTATAATGTTATGTAGGATTACGATATAACGTATAACATTATAAGGTAATATGATATAACGTATAA
>NW_025219978.1:920783-922876 GCF_014825855.1 Bombus pyrosoma | reverse complement strand
TCGCTATATGTTATAACGTAATGCTACATAACGTTATACGTTACATCCTTATACCATATAACGTTATACGTTATAACGTATTGCTATATAATGTTATACGTTATAACGCAATGCTACATAACGTTATACGTTATAACGTAATGCTACATAACGTAATACGTTATAACGTAATGCTACATAACGTTATACGTTACAACGTGATGATAAATGACGTTATATGTTATATCGTAATACTGCATAACGCCATACGTTATAGCATATTCGACATAACGTAATACGTTATAACGTAATGCTACATAACGTTATACGCTATAACGTAATACTACATTACCTTATACGTTATATCGCAATATGACAAAACGTTATACGTTATAACGTAATAGTACATAACGTTGTACGTTATAAAGTAATGCTACATGACCTTATACGTTATATCGCAATATGACAAAACGTTATACGTTATAACGTAATACTGTATAGCGTTATACGTTATAACGTAATACTGTATAGCGTTATACGTTATAACGTAATGCTACATAACGTTATACGTTATAACGTAATGCTACATAACGTTATACGTTATAACATATATTTACATAGCGTTATACGTTATAACGTAATGCTACATAACGTTATACGTTACATCCTAATACCATATAACGTTATACGTTATAACGTAATACTATATAGCGTTATACGTTATAACGTAATGCTACAGAACGTTATACGTTATAACATATATCTACATAGCGTTATACGTTATAACGTAATGCTACATAACGTTATACCCTATAACGTAATACTACATTACCTTATACGTTATATCGCAATATGACAAAACGTTATACGTTATAACGTAATGCTACATAACGTTATACGCTATAACGTAATACTACATTACCTTATACGTTATATCGCAATATGACAAAACGTTATACGTTATAACGTAATAGTACATTACGTTGTACGTTATAAAGTAATGCTACATTACCTTATACGTTATATCGCAATATGACAAAACGTTATACGTTATAACGTAATGCTACATAACGTTATACACTATAACGTAATACTACATGACGTTATACGTTATATCGTAATATGACATAACGTTATACGTTATAACATACATCTACGTACCGTTATACGTTATAACGTAATGCTACATAACGTTATACTTTATAACGTAATGCTACATAACGTAATACGTTATAACGTAATGCTACATAACGTTATACGTTACAACGAAATGTTAAATAACGTTATATGTTATATCGTAATACTGCATAACTCCATACGTTATAAAATATTCAAAATAACGTAATACGTTATAACGTAATGCTACATAACGTTATACGTTATAACATATATCTACATAGCGTTATAAGTTATAACGTAATGCTACATAACGTTATACGCTATAACGTAATACTACATGACGTTATACGTTATATCGTAATATGACATAACGTTATACGCTATAACGTAATACTACATGTCGTTATACGTTATATCGTAATATGACATAACGTTATACGTTATAACGTAATACTACATAACCTTATACGTTATAACGTAATACTACGTAACGTTATACGTTATATCGTAATGCTACATAACGTTATACGGTATAACATATATCTACGTAGCGTTAAACGTTATAACGTAATGCTACATAACGTTATACGTTATATCGTAATACTGCATATCGCTATATGTTATAACGTAATGCTACATAACGTTATACGTTATAACATACATCTACGTAGCGTTATACGTTATAACGTAAAGCTACATAACGTTATACGTTATATCGTAGTACTACATATCGCTATATGTTATAACGTAATACTATATAACGTTATACGTTATACCATATGTCTACATAACGCTATACGTTATAACGTAATGCTACATAACGTTTTACGCTATAACGTAATACTACATGACCTTATACGTTATATCGCAATATGACAAAACGTTATACGTTATAACGTAATAGTACATAACGTTGTACGTTATAACGTAATGCTACATGACCTTATACGTTATATCGCAATATGACAAAACGTTATACGTTATAACGTAATAGT